>NW_027476536.1:167500-193922 GCF_051020955.1 Megalopta genalis | reverse complement strand
ATCTAATGTAGGAAAATGGTACTTTACTCTTGATCGGTACGTTGGGACTTTGAAAATATTCGGGCGTACGCGGCGCGCTCGGCGCTTCGAACAGCTCCGGTGTCCCCATTATTTTCGATTTACGGCTAAAATAAATTTTTCTAATTTTTTTCAATAACATATTCCTGCTAAAATAACTTTTTTACATAGGGATTAAGCATTTAGAACGATACATTGTTTAAAATAAGGGCACTTTACTCTTGACATTTTACGGTTTTTTCAATTTTCTGAAAAATCCTATCATTAGATTTTTTTAAAAATACGATATTCTTGCTTAACTAACGTTTCTACATAGGGATTAAGCATTTAGAACGAAATCTAATGTCAGAAAATGGCACTTTACTCTTGACATTTTACGGTTTTTTCAATTTTCTGGGAAATCCTATCATTAGATTTTTTTAAAAATACGATATTCTTGCTTAACTAACGTTTTTACATAGGGATTAAGCATTTAGAACGAAATCTAATGTAGGAAAATGGTACTTTACTCTTGATCGGTACGTTGGGACTTTGAAAATATTCGGGCGTTCCAATCGCTCGTCTGTTGCATCATGGCGCGTCTCGGCGCAATCGACCGATTCGCTCGATCCATTATTTTCGATTTACGGCTAAAATAAATTTTTCTCATTTTATTCAATAACATATTCCTGCTAAAATAACTTTTTACATAGGGATTAAGCATTTAGAACGATACATTGTTTAAAATAAGGGCACTTTACTCTTGACATTTTACGGTTTTTTCAATTTTCTGAAAAATCCTATCATTAGATTTTTTTAAAAATACGATATTCTTGCTTAACTAACGTTTCTACATAGGGATTAAGCATTTAGAACGAAATCTAATGTCAGAAAATGGCACTTTACTCTTGACATTTTTCGGTTTTTTCAATTTTCTGGAAATCCTATCATTAGATTTTTTTAAAAATACGATATTCTTGCTTAACTAACGTTTTTACATAGGGATTAAGCATTTAGAACGAAATCTAATGTAGGAAAATGGTACTTTACTCTTGATCGGTACGTTGGGACTTTGAAAATATTCGGGCGTTCCAATCGCTCGTCTGTTGCATCATGGCGCGTCTCGGCGCAATCGACCGATTCGCTCGATCCATTATTTTCGATTTACGGCTAAAATAAATTTTTCTCATTTTATTCAATAACATATTCCTGCTAAAATAACTTTTTTACATAGGGATTAAGCATTTAGAACGATACATTGTTTAAAATAAGGGCACTTTACTCTTGACATTTTACGGTTTTTTCAATTTTCTGAAAAATCCTATCATTAGATTTTTTTAAAAATACGATATTCTTGCTTAACTAACGTTTCTACATAGGGATTAAGCATTTAGAACGAAATCTAATGTCAGAAAATGGCACTTTACTCTTGACATTTTTCGGTTTTTTCAATTTTCTGGAAAATCCTATCATTAGATTTTTTTAAAAATACGATATTCTTGCTTAACTAACGTTTTTACATAGGGATTAAGTATTTAGAACGAAATCTAATGTAGGAAAATGGTACTTTACTCTTGATCGGTACGTTGGGACTTTGAAAATATTCGGGCGTACGCGGCGCGCTCGGCGCTTCGAACAGCTCCGGTGTCCCCATTATTTTCGATTTACGGCTAAAATAAATTTTTCTAATTTTTTTCAATAACATATTCCTGCTAAAATAACTTTTTTACATAGGGATTAAGCATTTAGAACGATACATTGTTTAAAATAAGGGCACTTTACTCTTGACATTTTACGGTTTTTTCAATTTTCTGAAAAATCCTATCATTAGATTTTTTTAAAAATACGATATTCTTGCTTAACTAACGTTTCTACATAGGGATTAAGCATTTAGAACGAAATCTGATGTCAGAAAATGGCACTTTACTCTTGACATTTTTCGGTTTTTTCAATTTTCTGGGAAATCCTATCATTAGATTTTTTTAAAAATACGATATTCTTGCTTAACTAACGTTTTTACATAGGGATTAAGCATTTAGAACGAAATCTAATGTAGGAAAATGGTACTTTACTCTTGATCGGTACGTTGGGACTTTGAAAATATTCGGGCGTACGCGGCGCGCTCGGCGCTTCGAACAGCTCCGGTGTCCCCATTATTTTCGATTTACGGCTAAAATAAATTTTTCTAATTTTTTTCAATAACATATTCCTGCTAAAATAACTTTTTTACATAGGGATTAAGCATTTAGAACGATACATTGTTTAAAATAAGGGCACTTTACTCTTGACATTTTACGGTTTTTTCAATTTTCTGAAAAATCCTATCATTAGATTTTTTAAAAATACGATATTCTTGCTTAACTAACGTTTCTACATAGGGATTAAGCATTTAGAACGAAATCTAATGTCAGAAAATGGCACTTTACTCTTGACATTTTACGGTTTTTTCAATTTTCTGGGAAATCCTATCATTAGATTTTTTAAAAATACGATATTCTTGCTTAACTAACGTTTTTACATAGGGATTAAGCATTTAGAACGAAATCTAATGTAGGAAAATGGTACTTTACTCTTGATCGGTACGTTGGGACTTAGAAAATATTCGGCCGTACGCGGCGCGTCTCGGCGCTTCGAACAGCTCCGGTGTCCCCATTATTTTCGATTTACGGCTAAAATAAATTTTTCTAATTTTTTTCAATTACATATTCTTGCTTAGATAACTTTTTTACATAGGGATTAAGCATTTAGAACGACATATTGTTTAAAATAATGGTACTTTACTCTTGTGATTTTACGGTTTTTTCAATTTTCTGAAAATCCTATCATTAGATTTTTTTTAAAAATACGATATTCTTGCTTAACTAACGTTTCTACATAGGGATTAAGCATTTAGAACGAAATCTAATGTCAGAAAATGGCACTTTACTCTTGACATTTTTCGGTTTTTTCAATTTTCTGGGAAATCCTATCATTAGATTTTTTTAAAAATACGATATTCTTGCTTAACTAACGTTTTTACATAGGGATTAAGCATTTAGAACGAAATCTAATGTAGGAAAATGGTACTTTACTCTTGATCGGTACGTTGGGACTTTGAAAATATTCGGGCGTTCCAATCGCTCGTCTGTTGCATCATGGCGCGTCTCGGCGCAATCGACCGATTCGCTCGATCCATTATTTTCGATTTACGGCTAAAATAAATTTTTCTCATTTTATTCAATAACATATTCTTGCTTAAATAACTTTTTTACATAGGGATTAAGCATTTAGAACGATACATTGTTTAAAATAAGGGCACTTTACTCTTGACATTTTACGGTTTTTTCAATTTTCTGAAAAATCCTATCATTAGATTTTTTTAAGAATACGATATTCTTGCTTAACTAACGTTTCTACATAGGGATTAAGCATTTAGAACGAAATCTAATGTCAGAAAATGGCACTTTACTCTTGACATTTTTCGGTTTTTTCAATTTTCTGGAAAATCCTATCATTAGATTTTTTTTAAAAATACGATATTCTTGCTTAACTAACGTTTTTACATAGGGATTAAGTATTTAGAACGAAATCTAATGTAGGAAAATGGTACTTTACTCTTGATCGGTACGTTGGGACTTTGAAAATATTCGGGCGTACGCGGCGCGCTCGGCGCTTCGAACAGCTCCGGTGTCCCCATTATTTTCGATTTACGGCTAAAATAAATTTTTCTAATTTTTTTCAATAACATATTCCTGCTAAAATAACTTTTTTACATAGGGATTAAGCATTTAGAACGATACATTGTTTAAAATAAGGGCACTTTACTCTTGACATTTTACGGTTTTTTCAATTTTCTGAAAAATCCTATCATTAGATTTTTTTAAAAATACGATATTCTTGCTTAACTAACGTTTCTACATAGGGATTAAGCATTTAGAACGAAATCTAATGTCAGAAAATGGCACTTTACTCTTGACATTTTTCGGTTTTTTCAATTTTCTGGAAAATCCTATCATTAGATTTTTTTAAAAATACGATATTCTTGCTTAACTAACGTTTTTACATAGGGATTAAGTATTTAGAACGAAATCTAATGTAGGAAAATGGTACTTTACTCTTGATCGGTACGTTGGGACTTTGAAAATATTCGGGCGTTCCAATCGCTCGTCTGTTGCATCATAGCGCGTCTCGGCGCAATCGACCGATTCGCTCGATCCATTATTTTCGATTTACGGCTAAAATAAATTTTTCTCATTTTATTCAATAACATATTCCTGCTAAAATAACTTTTTTACATAGGGATTAAGCATTTAGAACGATACATTGTTTAAAATAAGGGCACTTTACTCTTGACATTTTACGGTTTTTTCAATTTTCTGAAAAATCCTATCATTAGATTTTTTAAAAATACGATATTCTTGCTTAACTAACGTTTCTACATAGGGATTAAGCATTTAGAACGAAATCTAATGTCAGAAAATGGCACTTTACTCTTGACATTTTTCGGTTTTTTCAATTTTCTGGGAAATCCTATCATTAGATTTTTTTAAAAATACGATATTCTTGCTTAACTAACGTTTTTACATAGGGATTAAGCATTTAGAACGAAATCTAATGTAGGAAAATGGTACTTTACTCTTGATCGGTACGTTGGGACTTTGAAAATATTCGGGCGTACGCGGCGCGCTCGGCGCTTCGAACAGCTCCGGTGTCCCCATTATTTCGATTTACGGCTAAAATAAATTTTCTAATTTTTTTCAATAACATATTCCTGCTAAAATAACTTTTTTACATAGGGATTAAGCATTTAGAACGATACATTGTTTAAAATAAGGGCACTTTACTCTTGACATTTTACGGTTTTTTCAATTTTCTGAAAAATCCTATCATTAGATTTTTTAAAAATACGATATTCTTGCTTAACTAACGTTTCTACATAGGGATTAAGCATTTAGAACGAAATCTAATGTCAGAAAATGGCACTTTACTCTTGACATTTTACGGTTTTTTCAATTTTCTGGGAAATCCTATCATTAGATTTTTTTAAAAATACGATATTCTTGCTTAACTAACGTTTTTACATAGGGATTAAGCATTTAGAACGAAATCTAATGTAGGAAAATGGTACTTTACTCTTGATCGGTACGTTGGGACTTTGAAAATATTCGGGCGTTCCAATCGCTCGTCTGTTGCATCATGGCGCGTCTCGGCGCAATCGACCGATTCGCTCGATCCATTATTTTCGATTTACGGCTAAAATAAATTTTTCTCATTTTATTCAATAACATATTCCTGCTAAAATAACTTTTTTACATAGGGATTAAGCATTTAGAACGATACATTGTTTAAAATAAGGGCACTTTACTCTTGACATTTTACGGTTTTTTCAATTTTCTGAAAAATCCTATCATTAGATTTTTTTAAAAATACGATATTCTTGCTTAACTAACGTTTCTACATAGGGATTAAGCATTTAGAACGAAATCTAATGTCAGAAAATGGCACTTTACTCTTGACATTTTTCGGTTTTTTCAATTTTCTGGGAAATCCTATCATTAGATTTTTTAAAAATACGATATTCTTGCTTAACTAACGTTTTTACATAGGGATTAAGCATTTAGAACGAAATCTAATGTAGGAAAATGGTACTTTACTCTTGATCGGTACGTTGGGACTTTGAAAATATTCGGGCGTTCCAATCGCTCGTCTGTTGCATCATGGCGCGTCTCGGCGCAATCGACCGATTCGCTCGATCCATTATTTTCGATTTACGGCTAAAATAAATTTTTCTCATTTTATTCAATAACATATTCCTGCTAAAATAACTTTTTTACATAGGGATTAAGCATTTAGAACGATACATTGTTTAAAATAAGGGCACTTTACTCTTGACATTTTACGGTTTTTTCAATTTTCTGAAAAATCCTATCATTAGATTTTTTTAAAAATACGATATTCTTGCTTAACTAACGTTTCTACATAGGGATTAAGCATTTAGAACGAAATCTAATGTCAGAAAATGGCACTTTACTCTTGACATTTTTCGGTTTTTTCAATTTTCTGGAAAATCCTATCATTAGATTTTTTTAAAAATACGATATTCTTGCTTAACTAACGTTTTTACATAGGGATTAAGTATTTAGAACGAAATCTAATGTAGGAAAATGGTACTTTACTCTTGATCGGTACGTTGGGACTTTGAAAATATTCGGGCGTACGCGGCGCGCTCGGCGCTTCGAACAGCTCCGGTGTCCCCATTATTTTCGATTTACGGCTAAAATAAATTTTTCTAATTTTTTTCAATAACATATTCCTGCTAAAATAACTTTTTTACATAGGGATTAAGCATTTAGAACGATACATTGTTTAAAATAAGGGCACTTTACTCTTGACATTTTACGGTTTTTTCAATTTTCTGAAAAATCCTATCATTAGATTTTTTTAAAAATACGATATTCTTGCTTAACTAACGTTTCTACATAGGGATTAAGCATTTAGAACGAAATCTGATGTCAGAAAATGGCACTTTACTCTTGACATTTTTCGGTTTTTTCAATTTTCTGGGAAATCCTATCATTAGATTTTTTTAAAAATACGATATTCTTGCTTAACTAACGTTTTTACATAGGGATTAAGCATTTAGAACGAAATCTAATGTAGGAAAATGGTACTTTACTCTTGATCGGTACGTTGGGACTTTGAAAATATTCGGGCGTACGCGGCGCGCTCGGCGCTTCGAACAGCTCCGGTGTCCCCATTATTTTCGATTTACGGCTAAAATAAATTTTTCTAATTTTTTTCAATAACATATTCCTGCTAAAATAACTTTTTTACATAGGGATTAAGCATTTAGAACGATACATTGTTTAAAATAAGGGCACTTTACTCTTGACATTTTACGGTTTTTTCAATTTTCTGAAAAATCCTATCATTAGATTTTTTTAAAAATACGATATTCTTGCTTAACTAACGTTTCTACATAGGGATTAAGCATTTAGAACGAAATCTAATGTCAGAAAATGGCACTTTACTCTTGACATTTTACGGTTTTTTCAATTTTCTGGGAAATCCTATCATTAGATTTTTTTAAAAATACGATATTCTTGCTTAACTAACGTTTTTACATAGGGATTAAGCATTTAGAACGAAATCTAATGTAGGAAAATGGTACTTTACTCTTGATCGGTACGTTGGGACTTAGAAAATATTCGGCCGTACGCGGCGCGTCTCGGCGCTTCGAACAGCTCCGGTGTCCCCATTATTTTCGATTTACGGCTAAAATAAATTTTTCTAATTTTTTTCAATTACATATTCTTGCTTAGATAACTTTTTTACATAGGGATTAAGCATTTAGAACGACATATTGTTTAAAATAATGGTACTTTACTCTTGTGATTTTACGGTTTTTTCAATTTTCTGAAAAATCCTATCATTAGATTTTTTTAAAAATACGATATTCTTGCTTAACTAACGTTTCTACATAGGGATTAAGCATTTAGAACGAAATCTAATGTCAGAAAATGGCACTTTACTCTTGACATTTTTCGGTTTTTTCAATTTTCTGGGAAATCCTATCATTAGATTTTTTTAAAAATACGATATTCTTGCTTAACTAACGTTTTTACATAGGGATTAAGCATTTAGAACGAAATCTAATGTAGGAAAATGGTACTTTACTCTTGATCGGTACGTTGGGACTTTGAAAATATTCGGGCGTTCCAATCGCTCGTCTGTTGCATCATGGCGCGTCTCGGCGCAATCGACCGATTCGCTCGATCCATTATTTTCGATTTACGGCTAAAATAAATTTTTCTCATTTTATTCAATAACATATTCTTGCTTAAATAACTTTTTTACATAGGGATTAAGCATTTAGAACGATACATTGTTTAAAATAAGGGCACTTTACTCTTGACATTTTACGGTTTTTTCAATTTTCTGAAAAATCCTATCATTAGATTTTTTTAAGAATACGATATTCTTGCTTAACTAACGTTTCTACATAGGGATTAAGCATTTAGAACGAAATCTAATGTCAGAAAATGGCACTTTACTCTTGACATTTTTCGGTTTTTTCAATTTTCTGGAAAATCCTATCATTAGATTTTTTTAAAAATACGATATTCTTGCTTAACTAACGTTTTTACATAGGGATTAAGTATTTAGAACGAAATCTAATGTAGGAAAATGGTACTTTACTCTTGATCGGTACGTTGGGACTTTGAAAATATTCGGGCGTACGCGGCGCGCTCGGCGCTTCGAACAGCTCCGGTGTCCCCATTATTTTCGATTTACGGCTAAAATAAATTTTTCTAATTTTTTTCAATAACATATTCCTGCTAAAATAACTTTTTTACATAGGGATTAAGCATTTAGAACGATACATTGTTTAAAATAAGGGCACTTTACTCTTGACATTTTACGGTTTTTTCAATTTTCTGAAAAATCCTATCATTAGATTTTTTTAAAAATACGATATTCTTGCTTAACTAACGTTTCTACATAGGGATTAAGCATTTAGAACGAAATCTAATGTCAGAAAATGGCACTTTACTCTTGACATTTTTCGGTTTTTTCAATTTTCTGGAAAATCCTATCATTAGATTTTTTTAAAAATACGATATTCTTGCTTAACTAACGTTTTTACATAGGGATTAAGTATTTAGAACGAAATCTAATGTAGGAAAATGGTACTTTACTCTTGATCGGTACGTTGGGACTTTGAAAATATTCGGGCGTTCCAATCGCTCGTCTGTTGCATCATAGCGCGTCTCGGCGCAATCGACCGATTCGCTCGATCCATTATTTTCGATTTACGGCTAAAATAAATTTTTCTCATTTTATTCAATAACATATTCCTGCTAAAATAACTTTTTTACATAGGGATTAAGCATTTAGAACGATACATTGTTTAAAATAAGGGCACTTTACTCTTGACATTTTACGGTTTTTTCAATTTTCTGAAAAATCCTATCATTAGATTTTTTTAAAAATACGATATTCTTGCTTAACTAACGTTTCTACATAGGGATTAAGCATTTAGAACGAAATCTAATGTCAGAAAATGGCACTTTACTCTTGACATTTTTCGGTTTTTTCAATTTTCTGGGAAATCCTATCATTAGATTTTTTTAAAAATACGATATTCTTGCTTAACTAACGTTTTTACATAGGGATTAAGCATTTAGAACGAAATCTAATGTAGGAAAATGGTACTTTACTCTTGATCGGTACGTTGGGACTTTGAAAATATTCGGGCGTACGCGGCGCGCTCGGCGCTTCGAACAGCTCCGGTGTCCCCATTATTTTCGATTTACGGCTAAAATAAATTTTTCTAATTTTTTTCAATAACATATTCCTGCTAAAATAACTTTTTTACATAGGGATTAAGCATTTAGAACGATACATTGTTTAAAATAAGGGCACTTTACTCTTGACATTTTACGGTTTTTTCAATTTTCTGAAAAATCCTATCATTAGATTTTTTTAAAAATACGATATTCTTGCTTAACTAACGTTTCTACATAGGGATTAAGCATTTAGAACGAAATCTAATGTCAGAAAATGGCACTTTACTCTTGACATTTTACGGTTTTTTCAATTTTCTGGGAAATCCTATCATTAGATTTTTTTAAAAATACGATATTCTTGCTTAACTAACGTTTTTACATAGGGATTAAGCATTTAGAACGAAATCTAATGTAGGAAAATGGTACTTTACTCTTGATCGGTACGTTGGGACTTTGAAAATATTCGGGCGTTCCAATCGCTCGTCTGTTGCATCATGGCGCGTCTCGGCGCAATCGACCGATTCGCTCGATCCATTATTTTCGATTTACGGCTAAAATAAATTTTTCTCATTTTATTCAATAACATATTCCTGCTAAAATAACTTTTTTACATAGGGATTAAGCATTTAGAACGATACATTGTTTAAAATAAGGGCACTTTACTCTTGACATTTTACGGTTTTTTCAATTTTCTGAAAAATCCTATCATTAGATTTTTTTAAAAATACGATATTCTTGCTTAACTAACGTTTCTACATAGGGATTAAGCATTTAGAACGAAATCTAATGTCAGAAAATGGCACTTTACTCTTGACATTTTTCGGTTTTTTCAATTTTCTGGGAAATCCTATCATTAGATTTTTTTAAAAATACGATATTCTTGCTTAACTAACGTTTTTACATAGGGATTAAGCATTTAGAACGAAATCTAATGTAGGAAAATGGTACTTTACTCTTGATCGGTACGTTGGGACTTTGAAAATATTCGGGCGTTCCAATCGCTCGTCTGTTGCATCATGGCGCGTCTCGGCGCAATCGACCGATTCGCTCGATCCATTATTTTCGATTTACGGCTAAAATAAATTTTTCTCATTTTATTCAATAACATATTCCTGCTAAAATAACTTTTTTACATAGGGATTAAGCATTTAGAACGATACATTGTTTAAAATAAGGGCACTTTACTCTTGACATTTTACGGTTTTTTCAATTTTCTGAAAAATCCTATCATTAGATTTTTTTAAAAATACGATATTCTTGCTTAACTAACGTTTCTACATAGGGATTAAGCATTTAGAACGAAATCTAATGTCAGAAAATGGCACTTTACTCTTGACATTTTTCGGTTTTTTCAATTTTCTGGAAAATCCTATCATTAGATTTTTTTAAAAATACGATATTCTTGCTTAACTAACGTTTTTACATAGGGATTAAGTATTTAGAACGAAATCTAATGTAGGAAAATGGTACTTTACTCTTGATCGGTACGTTGGGACTTTGAAAATATTCGGGCGTACGCGGCGCGCTCGGCGCTTCGAACAGCTCCGGTGTCCCCATTATTTTCGATTTACGGCTAAAATAAATTTTTCTAATTTTTTTCAATAACATATTCCTGCTAAAATAACTTTTTTACATAGGGATTAAGCATTTAGAACGATACATTGTTTAAAATAAGGGCACTTTACTCTTGACATTTTACGGTTTTTTCAATTTTCTGAAAAATCCTATCATTAGATTTTTTTAAAAATACGATATTCTTGCTTAACTAACGTTTCTACATAGGGATTAAGCATTTAGAACGAAATCTGATGTCAGAAAATGGCACTTTACTCTTGACATTTTTCGGTTTTTTCAATTTTCTGGGAAATCCTATCATTAGATTTTTTTAAAAATACGATATTCTTGCTTAACTAACGTTTTTACATAGGGATTAAGCATTTAGAACGAAATCTAATGTAGGAAAATGGTACTTTACTCTTGATCGGTACGTTGGGACTTTGAAAATATTCGGGCGTACGCGGCGCGCTCGGCGCTTCGAACAGCTCCGGTGTCCCCATTATTTTCGATTTACGGCTAAAATAAATTTTTCTAATTTTTTTCAATAACATATTCCTGCTAAAATAACTTTTTTACATAGGGATTAAGCATTTAGAACGATACATTGTTTAAAATAAGGGCACTTTACTCTTGACATTTTACGGTTTTTTCAATTTTCTGAAAAATCCTATCATTAGATTTTTTTAAAAATACGATATTCTTGCTTAACTAACGTTTCTACATAGGGATTAAGCATTTAGAACGAAATCTAATGTCAGAAAATGGCACTTTACTCTTGACATTTTACGGTTTTTTCAATTTTCTGGGAAATCCTATCATTAGATTTTTTTAAAAATACGATATTCTTGCTTAACTAACGTTTTTACATAGGGATTAAGCATTTAGAACGAAATCTAATGTAGGAAAATGGTACTTTACTCTTGATCGGTACGTTGGGACTTAGAAAATATTCGGCCGTACGCGGCGCGTCTCGGCGCTTCGAACAGCTCCGGTGTCCCCATTATTTTCGATTTACGGCTAAAATAAATTTTTCTAATTTTTTTCAATTACATATTCTTGCTTAGATAACTTTTTTACATAGGGATTAAGCATTTAGAACGACATATTGTTTAAAATAATGGTACTTTACTCTTGTGATTTTACGGTTTTTTCAATTTTCTGAAAAATCCTATCATTAGATTTTTTTAAAAATACGATATTCTTGCTTAACTAACGTTTCTACATAGGGATTAAGCATTTAGAACGAAATCTAATGTAGGAAAATGGTACTTTACTCTTGATCGGTACGTTGGGACTTTGAAAATATTCGGGCGTACGCGGCGCGCTCGGCGCTTCGAACAGCTCCGGTGTCCCCATTATTTTCGATTTACGGCTAAAATAAATTTTTCTAATTTTTTTCAATAACATATTCCTGCTAAAATAACTTTTTTACATAGGGATTAAGCATTTAGAACGATACATTGTTTAAAATAAGGGCACTTTACTCTTGACATTTTACGGTTTTTTCAATTTTCTGAAAAATCCTATCATTAGATTTTTTTAAAAATACGATATTCTTGCTTAACTAACGTTTCTACATAGGGATTAAGCATTTAGAACGAAATCTAATGTCAGAAAATGGCACTTTACTCTTGACATTTTTCGGTTTTTTCAATTTTCTGGGAAATCCTATCATTAGATTTTTTTAAAAATACGATATTCTTGCTTAACTAACGTTTTTACATAGGGATTAAGCATTTAGAACGAAATCTAATGTAGGAAAATGGTACTTTACTCTTGATCGGTACGTTGGGACTTTGAAAATATTCGGGCGTTCCAATCGCTCGTCTGTTGCATCATGGCGCGTCTCGGCGCAATCGACCGATTCGCTCGATCCATTATTTTCGATTTACGGCTAAAATAAATTTTTCTCATTTTATTCAATAACATATTCTTGCTTAAATAACTTTTTTACATAGGGATTAAGCATTTAGAACGATACATTGTTTAAAATAAGGGCACTTTACTCTTGACATTTTACGGTTTTTTCAATTTTCTGAAAAATCCTATCATTAGATTTTTTTAAGAATACGATATTCTTGCTTAACTAACGTTTCTACATAGGGATTAAGCATTTAGAACGAAATCTAATGTCAGAAAATGGCACTTTACTCTTGACATTTTTCGGTTTTTTCAATTTTCTGGAAAATCCTATCATTAGATTTTTTTAAAAATACGATATTCTTGCTTAACTAACGTTTTTACATAGGGATTAAGTATTTAGAACGAAATCTAATGTAGGAAAATGGTACTTTACTCTTGATCGGTACGTTGGGACTTTGAAAATATTCGGGCGTACGCGGCGCGCTCGGCGCTTCGAACAGCTCCGGTGTCCCCATTATTTTCGATTTACGGCTAAAATAAATTTTTCTAATTTTTTTCAATAACATATTCCTGCTAAAATAACTTTTTTACATAGGGATTAAGCATTTAGAACGATACATTGTTTAAAATAAGGGCACTTTACTCTTGACATTTTACGGTTTTTTCAATTTTCTGAAAAATCCTATCATTAGATTTTTTTAAAAATACGATATTCTTGCTTAACTAACGTTTCTACATAGGGATTAAGCATTTAGAACGAAATCTAATGTCAGAAAATGGCACTTTACTCTTGACATTTTTCGGTTTTTTCAATTTTCTGGAAAATCCTATCATTAGATTTTTTTAAAAATACGATATTCTTGCTTAACTAACGTTTTTACATAGGGATTAAGTATTTAGAACGAAATCTAATGTAGGAAAATGGTACTTTACTCTTGATCGGTACGTTGGGACTTTGAAAATATTCGGGCGTTCCAATCGCTCGTCTGTTGCATCATAGCGCGTCTCGGCGCAATCGACCGATTCGCTCGATCCATTATTTTCGATTTACGGCTAAAATAAATTTTTCTCATTTTATTCAATAACATATTCCTGCTAAAATAACTTTTTTACATAGGGATTAAGCATTTAGAACGATACATTGTTTAAAATAAGGGCACTTTACTCTTGACATTTTACGGTTTTTTCAATTTTCTGAAAAATCCTATCATTAGATTTTTTTAAAAATACGATATTCTTGCTTAACTAACGTTTCTACATAGGGATTAAGCATTTAGAACGAAATCTAATGTCAGAAAATGGCACTTTACTCTTGACATTTTTCGGTTTTTTCAATTTTCTGGGAAATCCTATCATTAGATTTTTTTAAAAATACGATATTCTTGCTTAACTAACGTTTTTACATAGGGATTAAGCATTTAGAACGAAATCTAATGTAGGAAAATGGTACTTTACTCTTGATCGGTACGTTGGGACTTTGAAAATATTCGGGCGTACGCGGCGCGCTCGGCGCTTCGAACAGCTCCGGTGTCCCCATTATTTTCGATTTACGGCTAAAATAAATTTTTCTAATTTTTTTCAATAACATATTCCTGCTAAAATAACTTTTTTACATAGGGATTAAGCATTTAGAACGATACATTGTTTAAAATAAGGGCACTTTACTCTTGACATTTTACGGTTTTTTCAATTTTCTGAAAAATCCTATCATTAGATTTTTTTAAAAATACGATATTCTTGCTTAACTAACGTTTCTACATAGGGATTAAGCATTTAGAACGAAATCTAATGTCAGAAAATGGCACTTTACTCTTGACATTTTACGGTTTTTTCAATTTTCTGGGAAATCCTATCATTAGATTTTTTTAAAAATACGATATTCTTGCTTAACTAACGTTTTTACATAGGGATTAAGCATTTAGAACGAAATCTAATGTAGGAAAATGGTACTTTACTCTTGATCGGTACGTTGGGACTTTGAAAATATTCGGGCGTTCCAATCGCTCGTCTGTTGCATCATGGCGCGTCTCGGCGCAATCGACCGATTCGCTCGATCCATTATTTTCGATTTACGGCTAAAATAAATTTTTCTCATTTTATTCAATAACATATTCCTGCTAAAATAACTTTTTTACATAGGGATTAAGCATTTAGAACGATACATTGTTTAAAATAAGGGCACTTTACTCTTGACATTTTACGGTTTTTTCAATTTTCTGAAAAATCCTATCATTAGATTTTTTTAAAAATACGATATTCTTGCTTAACTAACGTTTCTACATAGGGATTAAGCATTTAGAACGAAATCTAATGTCAGAAAATGGCACTTTACTCTTGACATTTTTCGGTTTTTTCAATTTTCTGGGAAATCCTATCATTAGATTTTTTTAAAAATACGATATTCTTGCTTAACTAACGTTTTTACATAGGGATTAAGCATTTAGAACGAAATCTAATGTAGGAAAATGGTACTTTACTCTTGATCGGTACGTTGGGACTTTGAAAATATTCGGGCGTTCCAATCGCTCGTCTGTTGCATCATGGCGCGTCTCGGCGCAATCGACCGATTCGCTCGATCCATTATTTTCGATTTACGGCTAAAATAAATTTTTCTCATTTTATTCAATAACATATTCCTGCTAAAATAACTTTTTTACATAGGGATTAAGCATTTAGAACGATACATTGTTTAAAATAAGGGCACTTTACTCTTGACATTTTACGGTTTTTTCAATTTTCTGAAAAATCCTATCATTAGATTTTTTTAAAAATACGATATTCTTGCTTAACTAACGTTTCTACATAGGGATTAAGCATTTAGAACGAAATCTAATGTCAGAAAATGGCACTTTACTCTTGACATTTTTCGGTTTTTTCAATTTTCTGGAAAATCCTATCATTAGATTTTTTTAAAAATACGATATTCTTGCTTAACTAACGTTTTTACATAGGGATTAAGTATTTAGAACGAAATCTAATGTAGGAAAATGGTACTTTACTCTTGATCGGTACGTTGGGACTTTGAAAATATTCGGGCGTACGCGGCGCGCTCGGCGCTTCGAACAGCTCCGGTGTCCCCATTATTTTCGATTTACGGCTAAAATAAATTTTTCTAATTTTTTTCAATAACATATTCCTGCTAAAATAACTTTTTTACATAGGGATTAAGCATTTAGAACGATACATTGTTTAAAATAAGGGCACTTTACTCTTGACATTTTACGGTTTTTTCAATTTTCTGAAAAATCCTATCATTAGATTTTTTTAAAAATACGATATTCTTGCTTAACTAACGTTTCTACATAGGGATTAAGCATTTAGAACGAAATCTGATGTCAGAAAATGGCACTTTACTCTTGACATTTTTCGGTTTTTTCAATTTTCTGGGAAATCCTATCATTAGATTTTTTTAAAAATACGATATTCTTGCTTAACTAACGTTTTTACATAGGGATTAAGCATTTAGAACGAAATCTAATGTAGGAAAATGGTACTTTACTCTTGATCGGTACGTTGGGACTTTGAAAATATTCGGGCGTACGCGGCGCGCTCGGCGCTTCGAACAGCTCCGGTGTCCCCATTATTTTCGATTTACGGCTAAAATAAATTTTTCTAATTTTTTTCAATAACATATTCCTGCTAAAATAACTTTTTTACATAGGGATTAAGCATTTAGAACGATACATTGTTTAAAATAAGGGCACTTTACTCTTGACATTTTACGGTTTTTTCAATTTTCTGAAAAATCCTATCATTAGATTTTTTTAAAAATACGATATTCTTGCTTAACTAACGTTTCTACATAGGGATTAAGCATTTAGAACGAAATCTAATGTCAGAAAATGGCACTTTACTCTTGACATTTTACGGTTTTTTCAATTTTCTGGGAAATCCTATCATTAGATTTTTTTAAAAATACGATATTCTTGCTTAACTAACGTTTTTACATAGGGATTAAGCATTTAGAACGAAATCTAATGTAGGAAAATGGTACTTTACTCTTGATCGGTACGTTGGGACTTAGAAAATATTCGGCCGTACGCGGCGCGTCTCGGCGCTTCGAACAGCTCCGGTGTCCCCATTATTTTCGATTTACGGCTAAAATAAATTTTTCTAATTTTTTTCAATTACATATTCTTGCTTAGATAACTTTTTTACATAGGGATTAAGCATTTAGAACGACATATTGTTTAAAATAATGGTACTTTACTCTTGTGATTTTACGGTTTTTTCAATTTTCTGAAAAATCCTATCATTAGATTTTTTTAAAAATACGATATTCTTGCTTAACTAACGTTTCTACATAGGGATTAAGCATTTAGAACGAAATCTAATGTCAGAAAATGGCACTTTACTCTTGACATTTTTCGGTTTTTTCAATTTTCTGGGAAATCCTATCATTAGATTTTTTTAAAAATACGATATTCTTGCTTAACTAACGTTTTTACATAGGGATTAAGCATTTAGAACGAAATCTAATGTAGGAAAATGGTACTTTACTCTTGATCGGTACGTTGGGACTTTGAAAATATTCGGGCGTTCCAATCGCTCGTCTGTTGCATCATGGCGCGTCTCGGCGCAATCGACCGATTCGCTCGATCCATTATTTTCGATTTACGGCTAAAATAAATTTTTCTCATTTTATTCAATAACATATTCTTGCTTAAATAACTTTTTTACATAGGGATTAAGCATTTAGAACGATGCATTGTTTAAAATAAGGGCACTTTACTCTTGACATTTTACGGTTTTTTCAATTTTCTGAAAAATCCTATCATTAGATTTTTTTAAGAATACGATATTCTTGCTTAACTAACGTTTCTACATAGGGATTAAGCATTTAGAACGAAATCTAATGTCAGAAAATGGCACTTTACTCTTGACATTTTTCGGTTTTTTCAATTTTCTGGAAAATCCTATCATTAGATTTTTTTAAAAATACGATATTCTTGCTTAACTAACGTTTTTACATAGGGATTAAGTATTTAGAACGAAATCTAATGTAGGAAAATGGTACTTTACTCTTGATCGGTACGTTGGGACTTTGAAAATATTCGGGCGTACGCGGCGCGCTCGGCGCTTCGAACAGCTCCGGTGTCCCCATTATTTTCGATTTACGGCTAAAATAAATTTTTCTAATTTTTTTCAATAACATATTCCTGCTAAAATAACTTTTTTACATAGGGATTAAGCATTTAGAACGATACATTGTTTAAAATAAGGGCACTTTACTCTTGACATTTTACGGTTTTTTCAATTTTCTGAAAAATCCTATCATTAGATTTTTTTAAAAATACGATATTCTTGCTTAACTAACGTTTCTACATAGGGATTAAGCATTTAGAACGAAATCTAATGTCAGAAAATGGCACTTTACTCTTGACATTTTTCGGTTTTTTCAATTTTCTGGAAAATCCTATCATTAGATTTTTTTAAAAATACGATATTCTTGCTTAACTAACGTTTTTACATAGGGATTAAGTATTTAGAACGAAATCTAATGTAGGAAAATGGTACTTTACTCTTGATCGGTACGTTGGGACTTTGAAAATATTCGGGCGTTCCAATCGCTCGTCTGTTGCATCATAGCGCGTCTCGGCGCAATCGACCGATTCGCTCGATCCATTATTTTCGATTTACGGCTAAAATAAATTTTTCTCATTTTATTCAATAACATATTCCTGCTAAAATAACTTTTTTACATAGGGATTAAGCATTTAGAACGATACATTGTTTAAAATAAGGGCACTTTACTCTTGACATTTTACGGTTTTTTCAATTTTCTGAAAAATCCTATCATTAGATTTTTTTAAAAATACGATATTCTTGCTTAACTAACGTTTCTACATAGGGATTAAGCATTTAGAACGAAATCTAATGTCAGAAAATGGCACTTTACTCTTGACATTTTTCGGTTTTTTCAATTTTCTGGGAAATCCTATCATTAGATTTTTTTAAAAATACGATATTCTTGCTTAACTAACGTTTTTACATAGGGATTAAGCATTTAGAACGAAATCTAATGTAGGAAAATGGTACTTTACTCTTGATCGGTACGTTGGGACTTTGAAAATATTCGGGCGTACGCGGCGCGCTCGGCGCTTCGAACAGCTCCGGTGTCCCCATTATTTTCGATTTACGGCTAAAATAAATTTTTCTAATTTTTTTCAATAACATATTCCTGCTAAAATAACTTTTTTACATAGGGATTAAGCATTTAGAACGATACATTGTTTAAAATAAGGGCACTTTACTCTTGACATTTTACGGTTTTTTCAATTTTCTGAAAAATCCTATCATTAGATTTTTTTAAAAATACGATATTCTTGCTTAACTAACGTTTCTACATAGGGATTAAGCATTTAGAACGAAATCTAATGTCAGAAAATGGCACTTTACTCTTGACATTTTACGGTTTTTTCAATTTTCTGGGAAATCCTATCATTAGATTTTTTTAAAAATACGATATTCTTGCTTAACTAACGTTTTTACATAGGGATTAAGCATTTAGAACGAAATCTAATGTAGGAAAATGGTACTTTACTCTTGATCGGTACGTTGGGACTTTGAAAATATTCGGGCGTTCCAATCGCTCGTCTGTTGCATCATGGCGCGTCTCGGCGCAATCGACCGATTCGCTCGATCCATTATTTTCGATTTACGGCTAAAATAAATTTTTCTCATTTTATTCAATAACATATTCCTGCTAAAATAACTTTTTTACATAGGGATTAAGCATTTAGAACGATACATTGTTTAAAATAAGGGCACTTTACTCTTGACATTTTACGGTTTTTTCAATTTTCTGAAAAATCCTATCATTAGATTTTTTTAAAAATACGATATTCTTGCTTAACTAACGTTTCTACATAGGGATTAAGCATTTAGAACGAAATCTAATGTCAGAAAATGGCACTTTACTCTTGACATTTTTCGGTTTTTTCAATTTTCTGGGAAATCCTATCATTAGATTTTTTTAAAAATACGATATTCTTGCTTAACTAACGTTTTTACATAGGGATTAAGCATTTAGAACGAAATCTAATGTAGGAAAATGGTACTTTACTCTTGATCGGTACGTTGGGACTTTGAAAATATTCGGGCGTTCCAATCGCTCGTCTGTTGCATCATGGCGCGTCTCGGCGCAATCGACCGATTCGCTCGATCCATTATTTTCGATTTACGGCTAAAATAAATTTTTCTCATTTTATTCAATAACATATTCCTGCTAAAATAACTTTTTTACATAGGGATTAAGCATTTAGAACGATACATTGTTTAAAATAAGGGCACTTTACTCTTGACATTTTACGGTTTTTTCAATTTTCTGAAAAATCCTATCATTAGATTTTTTTAAAAATACGATATTCTTGCTTAACTAACGTTTCTACATAGGGATTAAGCATTTAGAACGAAATCTAATGTCAGAAAATGGCACTTTACTCTTGACATTTTTCGGTTTTTTCAATTTTCTGGAAAATCCTATCATTAGATTTTTTTAAAAATACGATATTCTTGCTTAACTAACGTTTTTACATAGGGATTAAGTATTTAGAACGAAATCTAATGTAGGAAAATGGTACTTTACTCTTGATCGGTACGTTGGGACTTTGAAAATATTCGGGCGTACGCGGCGCGCTCGGCGCTTCGAACAGCTCCGGTGTCCCCATTATTTTCGATTTACGGCTAAAATAAATTTTTCTAATTTTTTTCAATAACATATTCCTGCTAAAATAACTTTTTTACATAGGGATTAAGCATTTAGAACGATACATTGTTTAAAATAAGGGCACTTTACTCTTGACATTTTACGGTTTTTTCAATTTTCTGAAAAATCCTATCATTAGATTTTTTTAAAAATACGATATTCTTGCTTAACTAACGTTTCTACATAGGGATTAAGCATTTAGAACGAAATCTGATGTCAGAAAATGGCACTTTACTCTTGACATTTTTCGGTTTTTTCAATTTTCTGGGAAATCCTATCATTAGATTTTTTTAAAAATACGATATTCTTGCTTAACTAACGTTTTTACATAGGGATTAAGCATTTAGAACGAAATCTAATGTAGGAAAATGGTACTTTACTCTTGATCGGTACGTTGGGACTTTGAAAATATTCGGGCGTACGCGGCGCGCTCGGCGCTTCGAACAGCTCCGGTGTCCCCATTATTTTCGATTTACGGCTAAAATAAATTTTTCTAATTTTTTTCAATAACATATTCCTGCTAAAATAACTTTTTTACATAGGGATTAAGCATTTAGAACGATACATTGTTTAAAATAAGGGCACTTTACTCTTGACATTTTACGGTTTTTTCAATTTTCTGAAAAATCCTATCATTAGATTTTTTTAAAAATACGATATTCTTGCTTAACTAACGTTTCTACATAGGGATTAAGCATTTAGAACGAAATCTAATGTCAGAAAATGGCACTTTACTCTTGACATTTTACGGTTTTTTCAATTTTCTGGGAAATCCTATCATTAGATTTTTTTAAAAATACGATATTCTTGCTTAACTAACGTTTTTACATAGGGATTAAGCATTTAGAACGAAATCTAATGTAGGAAAATGGTACTTTACTCTTGATCGGTACGTTGGGACTTAGAAAATATTCGGCCGTACGCGGCGCGTCTCGGCGCTTCGAACAGCTCCGGTGTCCCCATTATTTTCGATTTACGGCTAAAATAAATTTTTCTAATTTTTTTCAATTACATATTCTTGCTTAGATAACTTTTTTACATAGGGATTAAGCATTTAGAACGACATATTGTTTAAAATAATGGTACTTTACTCTTGTGATTTTACGGTTTTTTCAATTTTCTGAAAAATCCTATCATTAGATTTTTTTAAAAATACGATATTCTTGCTTAACTAACGTTTCTACATAGGGATTAAGCATTTAGAACGAAATCTAATGTCAGAAAATGGCACTTTACTCTTGACATTTTTCGGTTTTTTCAATTTTCTGGGAAATCCTATCATTAGATTTTTTTAAAAATACGATATTCTTGCTTAACTAACGTTTTTACATAGGGATTAAGCATTTAGAACGAAATCTAATGTAGGAAAATGGTACTTTACTCTTGATCGGTACGTTGGGACTTTGAAAATATTCGGGCGTTCCAATCGCTCGTCTGTTGCATCATGGCGCGTCTCGGCGCAATCGACCGATTCGCTCGATCCATTATTTTCGATTTACGGCTAAAATAAATTTTTCTCATTTTATTCAATAACATATTCTTGCTTAAATAACTTTTTTACATAGGGATTAAGCATTTAGAACGATACATTGTTTAAAATAAGGGCACTTTACTCTTGACATTTTACGGTTTTTTCAATTTTCTGAAAAATCCTATCATTAGATTTTTTTAAGAATACGATATTCTTGCTTAACTAACGTTTCTACATAGGGATTAAGCATTTAGAACGAAATCTAATGTCAGAAAATGGCACTTTACTCTTGACATTTTTCGGTTTTTTCAATTTTCTGGAAAATCCTATCATTAGATTTTTTTAAAAATACGATATTCTTGCTTAACTAACGTTTTTACATAGGGATTAAGTATTTAGAACGAAATCTAATGTAGGAAAATGGTACTTTACTCTTGATCGGTACGTTGGGACTTTGAAAATATTCGGGCGTACGCGGCGCGCTCGGCGCTTCGAACAGCTCCGGTGTCCCCATTATTTTCGATTTACGGCTAAAATAAATTTTTCTAATTTTTTTCAATAACATATTCCTGCTAAAATAACTTTTTTACATAGGGATTAAGCATTTAGAACGATACATTGTTTAAAATAAGGGCACTTTACTCTTGACATTTTACGGTTTTTTCAATTTTCTGAAAAATCCTATCATTAGATTTTTTTAAAAATACGATATTCTTGCTTAACTAACGTTTCTACATAGGGATTAAGCATTTAGAACGAAATCTAATGTAGGAAAATGGTACTTTACTCTTGATCGGTACGTTGGGACTTAGAAAATATTCGGCCGTACGCGGCGCGTCTCGGCGCTTCGAACAGCTCCGGTGTCCCCATTATTTTCGATTTACGGCTAAAATAAATTTTTCTAATTTTTTTCAATTACATATTCTTGCTTAGATAACTTTTTTACATAGGGATTAAGCATTTAGAACGACATATTGTTTAAAATAATGGTACTTTACTCTTGTGATTTTACGGTTTTTTCAATTTTCTGAAAAATCCTATCATTAGATTTTTTTAAAAATACGATATTCTTGCTTAACTAACGTTTCTACATAGGGATTAAGCATTTAGAACGAAATCTAATGTCAGAAAATGGCACTTTACTCTTGACATTTTTCGGTTTTTTCAATTTTCTGGGAAATCCTATCATTAGATTTTTTTAAAAATACGATATTCTTGCTTAACTAACGTTTTTACATAGGGATTAAGCATTTAGAACGAAATCTAATGTAGGAAAATGGTACTTTACTCTTGATCGGTACGTTGGGACTTTGAAAATATTCGGGCGTTCCAATCGCTCGTCTGTTGCATCATGGCGCGTCTCGGCGCAATCGACCGATTCGCTCGATCCATTATTTTCGATTTACGGCTAAAATAAATTTTTCTCATTTTATTCAATAACATATTCTTGCTTAAATAACTTTTTTACATAGGGATTAAGCATTTAGAACGATACATTGTTTAAAATAAGGGCACTTTACTCTTGACATTTTACGGTTTTTTCAATTTTCTGAAAAATCCTATCATTAGATTTTTTTAAGAATACGATATTCTTGCTTAACTAACGTTTCTACATAGGGATTAAGCATTTAGAACGAAATCTAATGTCAGAAAATGGCACTTTACTCTTGACATTTTTCGGTTTTTTCAATTTTCTGGAAAATCCTATCATTAGATTTTTTTAAAAATACGATATTCTTGCTTAACTAACGTTTTTACATAGGGATTAAGTATTTAGAACGAAATCTAATGTAGGAAAATGGTACTTTACTCTTGATCGGTACGTTGGGACTTTGAAAATATTCGGGCGTACGCGGCGCGCTCGGCGCTTCGAACAGCTCCGGTGTCCCCATTATTTTCGATTTACGGCTAAAATAAATTTTTCTAATTTTTTTCAATAACATATTCCTGCTAAAATAACTTTTTTACATAGGGATTAAGCATTTAGAACGATACATTGTTTAAAATAAGGGCACTTTACTCTTGACATTTTACGGTTTTTTCAATTTTCTGAAAAATCCTATCATTAGATTTTTTTAAAAATACGATATTCTTGCTTAACTAACGTTTCTACATAGGGATTAAGCATTTAGAACGAAATCTAATGTCAGAAAATGGCACTTTACTCTTGACATTTTTCGGTTTTTTCAATTTTCTGGAAAATCCTATCATTAGATTTTTTTAAAAATACGATATTCTTGCTTAACTAACGTTTTTACATAGGGATTAAGTATTTAGAACGAAATCTAATGTAGGAAAATGGTACTTTACTCTTGATCGGTACGTTGGGACTTTGAAAATATTCGGGCGTTCCAATCGCTCGTCTGTTGCATCATAGCGCGTCTCGGCGCAATCGACCGATTCGCTCGATCCATTATTTTCGATTTACGGCTAAAATAAATTTTTCTCATTTTATTCAATAACATATTCCTGCTAAAATAACTTTTTTACATAGGGATTAAGCATTTAGAACGATACATTGTTTAAAATAAGGGCACTTTACTCTTGACATTTTACGGTTTTTTCAATTTTCTGAAAAATCCTATCATTAGATTTTTTTAAAAATACGATATTCTTGCTTAACTAACGTTTCTACATAGGGATTAAGCATTTAGAACGAAATCTAATGTCAGAAAATGGCACTTTACTCTTGACATTTTTCGGTTTTTTCAATTTTCTGGGAAATCCTATCATTAGATTTTTTTAAAAATACGATATTCTTGCTTAACTAACGTTTTTACATAGGGATTAAGCATTTAGAACGAAATCTAATGTAGGAAAATGGTACTTTACTCTTGATCGGTACGTTGGGACTTTGAAAATATTCGGGCGTTCCAATCGCTCGTCTGTTGCATCATGGCGCGTCTCGGCGCAATCGACCGATTCGCTCGATCCATTATTTTCGATTTACGGCTAAAATAAATTTTTCTAATTTTTTTCAATAACATATTCCTGCTAAAATAACTTTTTTACATAGGGATTAAGCATTTAGAACGATACATTGTTTAAAATAAGGGCACTTTACTCTTGACATTTTACGGTTTTTTCAATTTTCTGAAAAATCCTATCATTAGATTTTTTTAAAAATACGATATTCTTGCTTAACTAACGTTTCTACATAGGGATTAAGCATTTAGAACGAAATCTGATGTCAGAAAATGGCACTTTACTCTTGACATTTTTCGGTTTTTTCAATTTTCTGGGAAATCCTATCATTAGATTTTTTTAAAAATACGATATTCTTGCTTAACTAACGTTTTTACATAGGGATTAAGCATTTAGAACGAAATCTAATGTAGGAAAATGGTACTTTACTCTTGATCGGTACGTTGGGACTTTGAAAATATTCGGGCGTACGCGGCGCGCTCGGCGCTTCGAACAGCTCCGGTGTCCCCATTATTTTCGATTTACGGCTAAAATAAATTTTTCTAATTTTTTTCAATAACATATTCCTGCTAAAATAACTTTTTTACATAGGGATTAAGCATTTAGAACGATACATTGTTTAAAATAAGGGCACTTTACTCTTGACATTTTACGGTTTTTTCAATTTTCTGAAAAATCCTATCATTAGATTTTTTTAAAAATACGATATTCTTGCTTAACTAACGTTTCTACATAGGGATTAAGCATTTAGAACGAAATCTAATGTCAGAAAATGGCACTTTACTCTTGACATTTTACGGTTTTTTCAATTTTCTGGGAAATCCTATCATTAGATTTTTTTAAAAATACGATATTCTTGCTTAACTAACGTTTTTACATAGGGATTAAGCATTTAGAACGAAATCTAATGTAGGAAAATGGTACTTTACTCTTGATCGGTACGTTGGGACTTAGAAAATATTCGGCCGTACGCGGCGCGTCTCGGCGCTTCGAACAGCTCCGGTGTCCCCATTATTTTCGATTTACGGCTAAAATAAATTTTTCTAATTTTTTTCAATTACATATTCTTGCTTAGATAACTTTTTTACATAGGGATTAAGCATTTAGAACGACATATTGTTTAAAATAATGGTACTTTACTCTTGTGATTTTTCGGTTTTTTTTGATTATTTGGAAAAATAAATTTTTGTAATTTTTTTAAATACGATATTCGTGATCAGTGAACGATTTCACATATGGATTAAGCATTTAGAATCGTGCGGAAGCGTTATTAAAAAAGTTTACTCGATGCGATGGGACTTTGAAAAGTTTGTGAAAATTTTCATATTGGGAAAAAATGTGTAATTTTTTGTCTAGTGTACGGTGGTGTAATTTATTTTAATGTTTACTATAAATTTTTTTTTCGTTCGTTCACGCGCTATGTTACAACAGCACGGCCGGGCGGTCTGTTGCCGCGGCGGTTTACACTCGTAAGCGCGCGTGCTATTCGGCCGGCGGCGCCGGCGTCCTTGCCGGCCGTTCGGTATCTATAAGAGATACACGGTCCGTGCGAGGCGGACGGAGCAGAGCGGGTTTTGGGCCAATTCTACGATCTCGGTCGAGAAGCTGTCTCAGAGCTCCTTCGGGGCTTCA
>NW_027476536.1:157500-160000 GCF_051020955.1 Megalopta genalis | reverse complement strand
CTAAGACGTTAAACACTTGTAAAAAAAAACGCAGCTATTTTATTATTTTTTTTATTATTATATAAATCGCAGCATATTTTGTTATTATATACATGCACAAAAAACACCCATTGGGCGAAAGGGAATCCGGTTTCTATTCCGGAACCCGGCAGCGGAACCGCATACCATTCGGGCCCTCGTAAGAGTGTTCGTCGGGGTAACCCAAAATGACCTGGAGACGCCGTCGGGAGATCCGGGGAGAGTTTTCTTTTCTGTATAAGCGTTCGAGTTCCCTGGAAACCTCTAGCAGGGAGATAGGGTTTGGAACGCGAAGAGCACCGCAGTTGCGGCGGTGTCCGGATCATCCCCTCGGACCTTGAAAATCCAGGAGAGGGCCACGTGGAGGTGTCGCGCCGGTTCGTACCCATATCCGCAGCAGGTCTCCAAGGTAAAGAGCCTCTAGTCGATAGATTAATGTAGGTAAGGGAAGTCGGCAAATTGGATCCGTAACTTCGGGATAAGGATTGGCTCTGAGGAGCGGGGCGTGTCGGGCTTGGTCGGGAAGCGGGTCTGGCTGACGTGCCGGGCCTGGGCGAGGTGAACGGCTCTCGTGGCTGGGATCCGAGCTCGGTCCCGTGCCTTGGCCTCCCGCGGATCTTCCTTGCTGCGAGGCTTCCGTGGCGTTTCCCATCGGTGCGGTCGTCCTCTTCGGCCGCCATTCAACGCTCAGCTCAGAACTGGCACGGACTAGGGGAATCCGACTGTCTAATTAAAACAAAGCATTGCGATGGCCCCCACGGGTGTTGACGCAATGTGATTTCTGCCCAGTGCTCTGAATGTCAACGTGAAGAAATTCAAAAAAGCGCGGGTAAACGGCGGGAGTAACTATGACTCTCTTAAGGTAGCCAAATGCCTCGTCATCTAATTAGTGACGCGCATGAATGGATTAACGAGATTCCCATCTGTCCCTATCTACTATCGCCCAGAAGCGGCTAGACGTCCTGCTATTGCAGGAGGCATACGTCAGCCAACTGGGCGCGCGATATAAAATTAGCGGTCTAGGGTCCGGAGTGAGGTTGGCAGCAGCCGAACCACAACCCCCGTGGGCGGCTGTTGCGGTCTGCAACCCCAACTTCGATATGGTCTTCGTCTCGCAGCTCAGCAACTCCCACTGCGTCTGTGCGGAAGTGCTAGCACCCGGCTTTTCATTTTACGCGGTGTCGTGCTATTTTCAGCACAGCGACGAAATTGAAAAGCACCTCAGCCACCTCGAGAAGGTGTTCTGCGCACTGAGGGGGGAGAGACTCATAGTTTCTACAGACGCTAACGCGCAATCCTCGCTCTGGAGCCCCCGGGGCACAGACGAGAAAGGAGCTCAATTCGAGACTCTGATTGCGGCGTTTAGCATGGACGTTGTGAACGACGCAGCTCAGCCACCTACCTTCTGGACGCCAACGGGGTCGTCATACATCGACGTAACCCTGGCGTCGCCTTCCATGTCTCCGTTCATCAGGAGCTGGAACGTAAGGTGTGCGTGGACGACCAGCGACCACAACGCCGTTGACATCAGGCTGCGGGCACCCAGAGCCGCGACGGGGAATCGCGGAGCCGCGAACTCTCGGTTCGACACTCGTCGAGCCGACTGGGAGCGATTCTCCGAGACCCTGTCCGATCTCTCACGATCGAGGCTCGAAGTCCTGAGCCTGGAGTCAGCGGAGGATACGATAGGAATGGCAGAAACGCTCACAGACATCATACAAGATGCCTGCACCGCGTCAATGCCGAGAAAGCGTAGATTTAGGAAGTCCAATCCGTGGTGGACTAAAGAACTGACAGTCATGAAGAAGGCTGTCTACCGACGGAGACGTGCCTTCCAGAGGGAAAGAGATGAGTCCTCACGCCTCCAAAAACTGCTGGAGTACCGCACTTCGTTGCGGAACTACAGCAGAGAGGTGAAGAGGGCGAAACTCGAAAGTTGGCGAAACTTTGTATCGTCGTACGGGAACACGGAGCCTTGGGGCATCGTGTACAAGCTGCAAGCGAACAAGCTCCGTGTCGAGAGGGTGATCAGCACCCTCCGGCGAGGCAACGAAAACACCACGAGCGCGATAGAGACCGCCAACACGCTTCTGGAAGCACACGTCCCGGACGACCGGCCGGAAGATGACACGCCCGAGCAGCGAGATACTAGAGAGAACGCGCGAGTCGCGTCAAACACCGCGGACGCCTCTCCGTTTTCACCGGACGAGGTCGCGGGAGCGATTCGCACGTTCAGAAACGACAAGGCACCAGGACCGGACCTTATCGAGGTCCGAGTGCTGAAGGCCGCCGCGAAAATAGTGTTAGGACAATTAGTTCGCCTCTTCAACGGGTGCCTTCGTTGGGGCGTCTTTCCCCCCACCTGGAAGGAGGGCTCCCTCAGAGTGCTCCTGAAGGGAGAGGGCAAGGACGTGAAGGACCCGAAGTCCTACCGACCGATCTGTCTCCTCTCCGTCGTAGGGAAAACCTTCGAGAAGCTCCT
>NW_027476536.1:125000-152500 GCF_051020955.1 Megalopta genalis | reverse complement strand
GACCCGTCGCACCGCATTTCGAGCGCAATTTCAGTGGTTTTTCAGTTCAGAAAATTACAGAGAGTGTTTGGTTGTGTTGCAGGAGTCAAACTGAATGATTTGATGCATAAAGTTTAATTAAACTCCCATTAGTTTGCCGGGAAACATCGATTATTCCGATCTAGAAAGAGACAGAGACAGACGATCCGCGTTATGTTAAATATTTCAAGGTTCCCGATTCCACAAAATTATAAAAAGTATACGGCTGTGTAGCGGGGATCAAAACGAGTAATTTCATGTATAAAGTTTAATTAATCTCCCAATAGTTTGCCGGGAAACATCGATTCTTCCGATCTAGAAAGAGACAGAGACAGACGATCCGCGTTATGTTAAATATTTCAAGGTTCCCGATTCCACAAAATTATAAAAAGTATACGGCTGTGTAGCGGGGATCAAAACGAGTAATTTCATGTATAAAGTTTAATTAAACTCCCAATAGCTTGCCGGGAAACATCGATTCTTCCGATCTAGAAAGAGACAGAGACAGACGATCCGCGTTATGTTAAATATTTCAAGGTTCCCGATTCCACAAAATTATAAAAAGTATACGGCTGTGTAGCGGGGATCAAAACGAGTAATTTCATGTATAAAGTTTAATTAAACTCCCAATAGTTTGCCGGGAAACATCGATTCTTCCGATCTAGAAAGAGACAGAGACAGACGATCCGCGTTATGTTAAATATTTCATGGTTCCCGATTCCACAAAATTATAAAAAGTATACGGCTGTGTAGCGGGGATCAAAACGAGTAATTTCATGTATAAAGTTTAATTAAACTCCCAATAGTTTGCCGGGAAACATCGATTCTTCCGATCTAGAAAGAGACAGAGACAGACGATCCGCGTTATGTTAAATATTTCAAGGTTCCCGATTCCACAAAATTATAAAAAGTATACGGCTGTGTAGCGGGGATCAAAACGAGTAATTTCATGTATAAAGTTTAATTAATCTCGCAATAGTTTGCCGGGAAACATCGATTATTCCGATCTAGAAAGAGACAGAGATAGTCGATTCGCGTTATGTTAAATATTTCAAGGTTCCCGATTCCACAAAATTATAAAAAGTATACGGCTGTGTAGCGGGGATCAAAACGAGTAATTTCATGTATAAAGTTTAATTAATCTCCCAATAGTTTGCCGGGAAACATCGATTATTCCGATCTAGAAAGAGACAGAGACAGACGATCCGCGTTATGTTAAATATTTCAAGGTTCCCGATTCCACAAAATTATAAAAAGTATACGGCTGTGTAGCGGGGATCAAAACGAGTAATTTCATGTATAAAGTTTAATTAAACTCCCAATAGTTTGCCGGGAAACATCGATTCTTCCGATCTAGAAAGAGACAGAGACAGACGATCCGCGTTATGTTAAATATTTCATGGTTCCCGATTCCACAAAATTATAAAAAGTATACGGCTGTGTAGCGGGGATCAAAACGAGTAATTTCATGTATAAAGTTTAATTAATCTCGCAATAGTTTGCCGGGAAACATCGATTATTCCGATCTAGAAAGAGACAGAGATAGTCGATTCGCGTTATGTTAAATATTTCAAGGTTCCCGATTCCACAAAATTATAAAAAGTATACGGCTGTGTAGCGGGGATCAAAACGAGTAATTTCATGTATAAAGTTTAATTAAACTCCCAATAGTTTGCCGGGAAACATCGATTCTTCCGATCTAGAAAGAGACAGAGACAGACGATCCGCGTTATGTTAAATATTTCAAGGTTCCCGATTCCACAAAATTATAAAAAGTATACGGCTGTGTAGCGGGGATCAAAACGAGTAATTTCATGTATAAAGTTTAATTAATCTCCCAATAGTTTGCCGGGAAACATCGATTCTTCCGATCTAGAAAGAGACAGAGACAGACGATCCGCGTTATGTTAAATATTTCAAGGTTCCCGATTCCACAAAATTATAAAAAGTATACGGCTGTGTAGCGGGGATCAAAACGAGTAATTTCATGTATAAAGTTTAATTAAACTCCCAATAGCTTGCCGGGAAACATCGATTCTTCCGATCTAGAAAGAGACAGAGACAGACGATCCGCGTTATGTTAAATATTTCAAGGTTCCCGATTCCACAAAATTATAAAAAGTATACGGCTGTGTAGCGGGGATCAAAACGAGTAATTTCATGTATAAAGTTTAATTAAACTCCCAATAGTTTGCCGGGAAACATCGATTCTTCCGATCTAGAAAGAGACAGAGACAGACGATCCGCGTTATGTTAAATATTTCATGGTTCCCGATTCCACAAAATTATAAAAAGTATACGGCTGTGTAGCGGGGATCAAAACGAGTAATTTCATGTATAAAGTTTAATTAAACTCCCAATAGTTTGCCGGGAAACATCGATTCTTCCGATCTAGAAAGAGACAGAGACAGACGATCCGCGTTATGTTAAATATTTCAAGGTTCCCGATTCCACAAAATTATAAAAAGTATACGGCTGTGTAGCGGGGATCAAAACGAGTAATTTCATGTATAAAGTTTAATTAATCTCGCAATAGTTTGCCGGGAAACATCGATTATTCCGATCTAGAAAGAGACAGAGATAGTCGATTCGCGTTATGTTAAATATTTCAAGGTTCCCGATTCCACAAAATTATAAAAAGTATACGGCTGTGTAGCGGGGATCAAAACGAGTAATTTCATGTATAAAGTTTAATTAATCTCCCAATAGTTTGCCGGGAAACATCGATTATTCCGATCTAGAAAGAGACAGAGACAGACGATCCGCGTTATGTTAAATATTTCAAGGTTCCCGATTCCACAAAATTATAAAAAGTATACGGCTGTGTAGCGGGGATCAAAACGAGTAATTTCATGTATAAAGTTTAATTAAACTCCCAATAGTTTGCCGGGAAACATCGATTCTTCCGATCTAGAAAGAGACAGAGACAGACGATCCGCGTTATGTTAAATATTTCATGGTTCCCGATTCCACAAAATTATAAAAAGTATACGGCTGTGTAGCGGGGATCAAAACGAGTAATTTCATGTATAAAGTTTAATTAATCTCGCAATAGTTTGCCGGGAAACATCGATTATTCCGATCTAGAAAGAGACAGAGATAGTCGATTCGCGTTATGTTAAATATTTCAAGGTTCCCGATTCCACAAAATTATAAAAAGTATACGGCTGTGTAGCGGGGATCAAAACGAGTAATTTCATGTATAAAGTTTAATTAAACTCCCAATAGTTTGCCGGGAAACATCGATTCTTCCGATCTAGAAAGAGACAGAGACAGACGATCCGCGTTATGTTAAATATTTCAAGGTTCCCGATTCCACAAAATTATAAAAAGTATACGGCTGTGTAGCGGGGATCAAAACGAGTAATTTCATGTATAAAGTTTAATTAATCTCCCAATAGTTTGCCGGGAAACATCGATTATTCCGATCTAGAAAGAGACAGAGACAGACGATCCGCGTTATGTTAAATATTTCAAGGTTCCCGATTCCACAAAATTATAAAAAGTATACGGCTGTGTAGCGGGGATCAAAACGAGTAATTTCATGTATAAAGTTTAATTAAACTCCCAATAGTTTGCCGGGAAACATCGATTCTTCCGATCTAGAAAGAGACAGAGACAGACGATCCGCGTTATGTTAAATATTTCAAGGTTCCCGATTCCACAAAATTATAAAAAGTATACGGCTGTGTAGCGGGGATCAAAACGAGTAATTTCATGTATAAAGTTTAATTAATCTCCCAATAGTTTGCCGGGAAACATCGATTCTTCCGATCTAGAAAGAGACAGAGACAGACGATCCGCGTTATGTTAAATATTTCAAGGTTCCCGATTCCACAAAATTATAAAAAGTATACGGCTGTGTAGCGGGGATCAAAACGAGTAATTTCATGTATAAAGTTTAATTAAACTCCCAATAGTTTGCCGGGAAACATCGATTCTTCCGATTTAGAAAGAGACAGAGACAGACGATCCGCGTTATGTTAAATATTTCATGGTTCCCGATTCCACAAAATTATAAAAAGTATACGGCTGTGTAGCGGGGATCAAAACGAGTAATTTCATGTATAAAGTTTAATTAAACTCCCAATAGTTTGCCGGGAAACATCGATTCTTCCGATCTAGAAAGAGACAGAGACAGACGATCCGCGTTATGTTAAATATTTCAAGGTTCCCGATTCCACAAAATTATAAAAAGTATACGGCTGTGTAGCGGGGATCAAAACGAGTAATTTCATGTATAAAGTTTAATTAATCTCCCAATAGTTTGCCGGGAAACATCGATTCTTCCGATCTAGAAAGAGACAGAGACAGACGATCCGCGTTATGTTAAATATTTCAAGGTTCCCGATTCCACAAAATTATAAAAAGTATACGGCTGTGTAGCGGGGATCAAAACGAGTAATTTCATGTATAAAGTTTAATTAAACTCCCAATAGTTTGCCGGGAAACATCGATTCTTCCGATCTAGAAAGAGACAGAGACAGACGATCCGCGTTATGTTAAATATTTCAAGGTTCCCGATTCCACAAAATTATAAAAAGTATACGGCTGTGTAGCGGGGATCAAAACGAGTAATTTCATGTATAAAGTTTAATTAATCTCCCAATAGTTTGCCGGGAAACATCGATTCTTCCGATCTAGAAAGAGACAGAGACAGACGATCCGCGTTATGTTAAATATTTCAAGGTTCCCGATTCCACAAAATTATAAAAAGTATACGGCTGTGTAGCGGGGATCAAAACGAGTAATTTCATGTATAAAGTTTAATTAATCTCCCAATAGTTTGCCGGGAAACATCGATTATTCCGATCTAGAAAGAGACAGAGACAGACGATCCGCGTTATGTTAAATATTTCAAGGTTCCCGATTCCACAAAATTATAAAAAGTATACGGCTGTGTAGCGGGGATCAAAACGAGTAATTTCATGTATAAAGTTTAATTAAACTCCCAATAGTTTGTCGGGAAACATCGATAGTTCGATCGCGCGAGAGAGACAGAGAAACGAACAGTCTCTTTTTCGATTTACGGCTAAAATAAATTTTTCTAATTTTATTCAATAACATATTCTTGCTTAAATAACTTTTTTACATAGGGATTAAGCATTTAGAACGATACATTGTTTAAAATAAGGGCACTTTACTCTTGACATTTTACGGTTTTTTCAATTTTCTGAAAAATCCTATCATTAGATTTTTTTAAGAATACGATATTCTTGCTTAACTAACGTTTCTACATAGGGATTAAGCATTTAGAACGAAATCTAATGTCAGAAAATGGCACTTTACTCTTGACATTTTTCGGTTTTTTCAATTTTCTGGGAAATCCTATCATTAGATTTTTTTAAAAATACGATATTCTTGCTTAACTAACGTTTCTACATAGGGATTAAGCATTTAGAACGAAATCTAATGTCAGAAAATGGCACTTTACTCTTGACATTTTTCGGTTTTTTCAATTTTCTGGGAAATCCTATCATTAGATTTTTTTAAAAATACGATATTCTTGCTTAACTAACGTTTTTACATAGGGATTAAGTATTTAGAACGAAATCTAATGTAGGAAAATGGTACTTTACTCTTGATCGGTACGTTGGGACTTTGAAAATATTCGGGCGTTCCAATCGCTCGTCTGTTGCATCATGGCGCGTCTCGGCGCAATCGACCGATTCGCTCGATCCATTATTTTCGATTTACGGCTAAAATAAATTTTTCTCATTTTATTCAATAACATATTCCTGCTAAAATAACTTTTTTACATAGGGATTAAGCATTTAGAACGATACATTGTTTAAAATAAGGGCACTTTACTCTTGACATTTTACGGTTTTTTCAATTTTCTGAAAAATCCTATCATTAGATTTTTTTAAAAATACGATATTCTTGCTTAACTAACGTTTCTACATAGGGATTAAGCATTTAGAACGAAATCTAATGTCAGAAAATGGCACTTTACTCTTGACATTTTTCGGTTTTTTCAATTTTCTGGGAAATCCTATCATTAGATTTTTTTAAAAATACGATATTCTTGCTTAACTAACGTTTTTACATAGGGATTAAGCATTTAGAACGAAATCTAATGTAGGAAAATGGTACTTTACTCTTGATCGGTACGTTGGGACTTTGAAAATATTCGGGCGTACGCGGCGCGCTCGGCGCTTCGAACAGCTCCGGTGTCCCCATTATTTTCGATTTACGGCTAAAATAAATTTTTCTAATTTTTTTCAATAACATATTCCTGCTAAAATAACTTTTTTACATAGGGATTAAGCATTTAGAACGATACATTGTTTAAAATAAGGGCACTTTACTCTTGACATTTTACGGTTTTTTCAATTTTCTGAAAAATCCTATCATTAGATTTTTTTAAAAATACGATATTCTTGCTTAACTAACGTTTCTACATAGGGATTAAGCATTTAGAACGAAATCTAATGTCAGAAAATGGCACTTTACTCTTGACATTTTACGGTTTTTTCAATTTTCTGGGAAATCCTATCATTAGATTTTTTTAAAAATACGATATTCTTGCTTAACTAACGTTTTTACATAGGGATTAAGCATTTAGAACGAAATCTAATGTAGGAAAATGGTACTTTACTCTTGATCGGTACGTTGGGACTTTGAAAATATTCGGGCGTTCCAATCGCTCGTCTGTTGCATCATGGCGCGTCTCGGCGCAATCGACCGATTCGCTCGATCCATTATTTTCGATTTACGGCTAAAATAAATTTTTCTCATTTTATTCAATAACATATTCCTGCTAAAATAACTTTTTTACATAGGGATTAAGCATTTAGAACGATACATTGTTTAAAATAAGGGCACTTTACTCTTGACATTTTACGGTTTTTTCAATTTTCTGAAAAATCCTATCATTAGATTTTTTTAAAAATACGATATTCTTGCTTAACTAACGTTTCTACATAGGGATTAAGCATTTAGAACGAAATCTAATGTCAGAAAATGGCACTTTACTCTTGACATTTTTCGGTTTTTTCAATTTTCTGGGAAATCCTATCATTAGATTTTTTTAAAAATACGATATTCTTGCTTAACTAACGTTTTTACATAGGGATTAAGCATTTAGAACGAAATCTAATGTAGGAAAATGGTACTTTACTCTTGATCGGTACGTTGGGACTTTGAAAATATTCGGGCGTTCCAATCGCTCGTCTGTTGCATCATGGCGCGTCTCGGCGCAATCGACCGATTCGCTCGATCCATTATTTTCGATTTACGGCTAAAATAAATTTTTCTCATTTTATTCAATAACATATTCCTGCTAAAATAACTTTTTTACATAGGGATTAAGCATTTAGAACGATACATTGTTTAAAATAAGGGCACTTTACTCTTGACATTTTACGGTTTTTTCAATTTTCTGAAAAATCCTATCATTAGATTTTTTTAAAAATACGATATTCTTGCTTAACTAACGTTTCTACATAGGGATTAAGCATTTAGAACGAAATCTAATGTCAGAAAATGGCACTTTACTCTTGACATTTTTCGGTTTTTTCAATTTTCTGGAAAATCCTATCATTAGATTTTTTTAAAAATACGATATTCTTGCTTAACTAACGTTTTTACATAGGGATTAAGTATTTAGAACGAAATCTAATGTAGGAAAATGGTACTTTACTCTTGATCGGTACGTTGGGACTTTGAAAATATTCGGGCGTACGCGGCGCGCTCGGCGCTTCGAACAGCTCCGGTGTCCCCATTATTTTCGATTTACGGCTAAAATAAATTTTTCTAATTTTTTTCAATAACATATTCCTGCTAAAATAACTTTTTTACATAGGGATTAAGCATTTAGAACGATACATTGTTTAAAATAAGGGCACTTTACTCTTGACATTTTACGGTTTTTTCAATTTTCTGAAAAATCCTATCATTAGATTTTTTTAAAAATACGATATTCTTGCTTAACTAACGTTTCTACATAGGGATTAAGCATTTAGAACGAAATCTGATGTCAGAAAATGGCACTTTACTCTTGACATTTTTCGGTTTTTTCAATTTTCTGGGAAATCCTATCATTAGATTTTTTTAAAAATACGATATTCTTGCTTAACTAACGTTTTTACATAGGGATTAAGCATTTAGAACGAAATCTAATGTAGGAAAATGGTACTTTACTCTTGATCGGTACGTTGGGACTTTGAAAATATTCGGGCGTACGCGGCGCGCTCGGCGCTTCGAACAGCTCCGGTGTCCCCATTATTTTCGATTTACGGCTAAAATAAATTTTTCTAATTTTTTTCAATAACATATTCCTGCTAAAATAACTTTTTTACATAGGGATTAAGCATTTAGAACGATACATTGTTTAAAATAAGGGCACTTTACTCTTGACATTTTACGGTTTTTTCAATTTTCTGAAAAATCCTATCATTAGATTTTTTTAAAAATACGATATTCTTGCTTAACTAACGTTTCTACATAGGGATTAAGCATTTAGAACGAAATCTAATGTCAGAAAATGGCACTTTACTCTTGACATTTTACGGTTTTTTCAATTTTCTGGGAAATCCTATCATTAGATTTTTTTAAAAATACGATATTCTTGCTTAACTAACGTTTTTACATAGGGATTAAGCATTTAGAACGAAATCTAATGTAGGAAAATGGTACTTTACTCTTGATCGGTACGTTGGGACTTAGAAAATATTCGGCCGTACGCGGCGCGTCTCGGCGCTTCGAACAGCTCCGGTGTCCCCATTATTTTCGATTTACGGCTAAAATAAATTTTTCTAATTTTTTTCAATTACATATTCTTGCTTAGATAACTTTTTTACATAGGGATTAAGCATTTAGAACGACATATTGTTTAAAATAATGGTACTTTACTCTTGTGATTTTACGGTTTTTTCAATTTTCTGAAAAATCCTATCATTAGATTTTTTTAAAAATACGATATTCTTGCTTAACTAACGTTTCTACATAGGGATTAAGCATTTAGAACGAAATCTAATGTCAGAAAATGGCACTTTACTCTTGACATTTTTCGGTTTTTTCAATTTTCTGGGAAATCCTATCATTAGATTTTTTTAAAAATACGATATTCTTGCTTAACTAACGTTTTTACATAGGGATTAAGCATTTAGAACGAAATCTAATGTAGGAAAATGGTACTTTACTCTTGATCGGTACGTTGGGACTTTGAAAATATTCGGGCGTTCCAATCGCTCGTCTGTTGCATCATGGCGCGTCTCGGCGCAATCGACCGATTCGCTCGATCCATTATTTTCGATTTACGGCTAAAATAAATTTTTCTCATTTTATTCAATAACATATTCTTGCTTAAATAACTTTTTTACATAGGGATTAAGCATTTAGAACGATACATTGTTTAAAATAAGGGCACTTTACTCTTGACATTTTACGGTTTTTTCAATTTTCTGAAAAATCCTATCATTAGATTTTTTTAAGAATACGATATTCTTGCTTAACTAACGTTTCTACATAGGGATTAAGCATTTAGAACGAAATCTAATGTCAGAAAATGGCACTTTACTCTTGACATTTTTCGGTTTTTTCAATTTTCTGGAAAATCCTATCATTAGATTTTTTTAAAAATACGATATTCTTGCTTAACTAACGTTTTTACATAGGGATTAAGTATTTAGAACGAAATCTAATGTAGGAAAATGGTACTTTACTCTTGATCGGTACGTTGGGACTTTGAAAATATTCGGGCGTACGCGGCGCGCTCGGCGCTTCGAACAGCTCCGGTGTCCCCATTATTTTCGATTTACGGCTAAAATAAATTTTTCTAATTTTTTTCAATAACATATTCCTGCTAAAATAACTTTTTTACATAGGGATTAAGCATTTAGAACGATACATTGTTTAAAATAAGGGCACTTTACTCTTGACATTTTACGGTTTTTTCAATTTTCTGAAAAATCCTATCATTAGATTTTTTTAAAAATACGATATTCTTGCTTAACTAACGTTTCTACATAGGGATTAAGCATTTAGAACGAAATCTAATGTCAGAAAATGGCACTTTACTCTTGACATTTTTCGGTTTTTTCAATTTTCTGGAAAATCCTATCATTAGATTTTTTTAAAAATACGATATTCTTGCTTAACTAACGTTTTTACATAGGGATTAAGTATTTAGAACGAAATCTAATGTAGGAAAATGGTACTTTACTCTTGATCGGTACGTTGGGACTTTGAAAATATTCGGGCGTTCCAATCGCTCGTCTGTTGCATCATAGCGCGTCTCGGCGCAATCGACCGATTCGCTCGATCCATTATTTTCGATTTACGGCTAAAATAAATTTTTCTCATTTTATTCAATAACATATTCCTGCTAAAATAACTTTTTTACATAGGGATTAAGCATTTAGAACGATACATTGTTTAAAATAAGGGCACTTTACTCTTGACATTTTACGGTTTTTTCAATTTTCTGAAAAATCCTATCATTAGATTTTTTTAAAAATACGATATTCTTGCTTAACTAACGTTTCTACATAGGGATTAAGCATTTAGAACGAAATCTAATGTCAGAAAATGGCACTTTACTCTTGACATTTTTCGGTTTTTTCAATTTTCTGGGAAATCCTATCATTAGATTTTTTTAAAAATACGATATTCTTGCTTAACTAACGTTTTTACATAGGGATTAAGCATTTAGAACGAAATCTAATGTAGGAAAATGGTACTTTACTCTTGATCGGTACGTTGGGACTTTGAAAATATTCGGGCGTACGCGGCGCGCTCGGCGCTTCGAACAGCTCCGGTGTCCCCATTATTTTCGATTTACGGCTAAAATAAATTTTTCTAATTTTTTTCAATAACATATTCCTGCTAAAATAACTTTTTTACATAGGGATTAAGCATTTAGAACGATACATTGTTTAAAATAAGGGCACTTTACTCTTGACATTTTACGGTTTTTTCAATTTTCTGAAAAATCCTATCATTAGATTTTTTTAAAAATACGATATTCTTGCTTAACTAACGTTTCTACATAGGGATTAAGCATTTAGAACGAAATCTAATGTCAGAAAATGGCACTTTACTCTTGACATTTTACGGTTTTTTCAATTTTCTGGGAAATCCTATCATTAGATTTTTTTAAAAATACGATATTCTTGCTTAACTAACGTTTTTACATAGGGATTAAGCATTTAGAACGAAATCTAATGTAGGAAAATGGTACTTTACTCTTGATCGGTACGTTGGGACTTTGAAAATATTCGGGCGTTCCAATCGCTCGTCTGTTGCATCATGGCGCGTCTCGGCGCAATCGACCGATTCGCTCGATCCATTATTTTCGATTTACGGCTAAAATAAATTTTTCTCATTTTATTCAATAACATATTCCTGCTAAAATAACTTTTTTACATAGGGATTAAGCATTTAGAACGATACATTGTTTAAAATAAGGGCACTTTACTCTTGACATTTTACGGTTTTTTCAATTTTCTGAAAAATCCTATCATTAGATTTTTTTAAAAATACGATATTCTTGCTTAACTAACGTTTCTACATAGGGATTAAGCATTTAGAACGAAATCTAATGTCAGAAAATGGCACTTTACTCTTGACATTTTTCGGTTTTTTCAATTTTCTGGGAAATCCTATCATTAGATTTTTTTAAAAATACGATATTCTTGCTTAACTAACGTTTTTACATAGGGATTAAGCATTTAGAACGAAATCTAATGTAGGAAAATGGTACTTTACTCTTGATCGGTACGTTGGGACTTTGAAAATATTCGGGCGTTCCAATCGCTCGTCTGTTGCATCATGGCGCGTCTCGGCGCAATCGACCGATTCGCTCGATCCATTATTTTCGATTTACGGCTAAAATAAATTTTTCTCATTTTATTCAATAACATATTCCTGCTAAAATAACTTTTTTACATAGGGATTAAGCATTTAGAACGATACATTGTTTAAAATAAGGGCACTTTACTCTTGACATTTTACGGTTTTTTCAATTTTCTGAAAAATCCTATCATTAGATTTTTTTAAAAATACGATATTCTTGCTTAACTAACGTTTCTACATAGGGATTAAGCATTTAGAACGAAATCTAATGTCAGAAAATGGCACTTTACTCTTGACATTTTTCGGTTTTTTCAATTTTCTGGAAAATCCTATCATTAGATTTTTTTAAAAATACGATATTCTTGCTTAACTAACGTTTTTACATAGGGATTAAGTATTTAGAACGAAATCTAATGTAGGAAAATGGTACTTTACTCTTGATCGGTACGTTGGGACTTTGAAAATATTCGGGCGTACGCGGCGCGCTCGGCGCTTCGAACAGCTCCGGTGTCCCCATTATTTTCGATTTACGGCTAAAATAAATTTTTCTAATTTTTTTCAATAACATATTCCTGCTAAAATAACTTTTTTACATAGGGATTAAGCATTTAGAACGATACATTGTTTAAAATAAGGGCACTTTACTCTTGACATTTTACGGTTTTTTCAATTTTCTGAAAAATCCTATCATTAGATTTTTTTAAAAATACGATATTCTTGCTTAACTAACGTTTCTACATAGGGATTAAGCATTTAGAACGAAATCTGATGTCAGAAAATGGCACTTTACTCTTGACATTTTTCGGTTTTTTCAATTTTCTGGGAAATCCTATCATTAGATTTTTTTAAAAATACGATATTCTTGCTTAACTAACGTTTTTACATAGGGATTAAGCATTTAGAACGAAATCTAATGTAGGAAAATGGTACTTTACTCTTGATCGGTACGTTGGGACTTTGAAAATATTCGGGCGTACGCGGCGCGCTCGGCGCTTCGAACAGCTCCGGTGTCCCCATTATTTTCGATTTACGGCTAAAATAAATTTTTCTAATTTTTTTCAATAACATATTCCTGCTAAAATAACTTTTTTACATAGGGATTAAGCATTTAGAACGATACATTGTTTAAAATAAGGGCACTTTACTCTTGACATTTTACGGTTTTTTCAATTTTCTGAAAAATCCTATCATTAGATTTTTTTAAAAATACGATATTCTTGCTTAACTAACGTTTCTACATAGGGATTAAGCATTTAGAACGAAATCTAATGTCAGAAAATGGCACTTTACTCTTGACATTTTACGGTTTTTTCAATTTTCTGGGAAATCCTATCATTAGATTTTTTTAAAAATACGATATTCTTGCTTAACTAACGTTTTTACATAGGGATTAAGCATTTAGAACGAAATCTAATGTAGGAAAATGGTACTTTACTCTTGATCGGTACGTTGGGACTTAGAAAATATTCGGCCGTACGCGGCGCGTCTCGGCGCTTCGAACAGCTCCGGTGTCCCCATTATTTTCGATTTACGGCTAAAATAAATTTTTCTAATTTTTTTCAATTACATATTCTTGCTTAGATAACTTTTTTACATAGGGATTAAGCATTTAGAACGACATATTGTTTAAAATAATGGTACTTTACTCTTGTGATTTTACGGTTTTTTCAATTTTCTGAAAAATCCTATCATTAGATTTTTTTAAAAATACGATATTCTTGCTTAACTAACGTTTCTACATAGGGATTAAGCATTTAGAACGAAATCTAATGTAGGAAAATGGTACTTTACTCTTGATCGGTACGTTGGGACTTTGAAAATATTCGGGCGTACGCGGCGCGCTCGGCGCTTCGAACAGCTCCGGTGTCCCCATTATTTTCGATTTACGGCTAAAATAAATTTTTCTAATTTTTTTCAATAACATATTCCTGCTAAAATAACTTTTTTACATAGGGATTAAGCATTTAGAACGATACATTGTTTAAAATAAGGGCACTTTACTCTTGACATTTTACGGTTTTTTCAATTTTCTGAAAAATCCTATCATTAGATTTTTTTAAAAATACGATATTCTTGCTTAACTAACGTTTCTACATAGGGATTAAGCATTTAGAACGAAATCTAATGTCAGAAAATGGCACTTTACTCTTGACATTTTTCGGTTTTTTCAATTTTCTGGGAAATCCTATCATTAGATTTTTTTAAAAATACGATATTCTTGCTTAACTAACGTTTTTACATAGGGATTAAGCATTTAGAACGAAATCTAATGTAGGAAAATGGTACTTTACTCTTGATCGGTACGTTGGGACTTTGAAAATATTCGGGCGTTCCAATCGCTCGTCTGTTGCATCATGGCGCGTCTCGGCGCAATCGACCGATTCGCTCGATCCATTATTTTCGATTTACGGCTAAAATAAATTTTTCTCATTTTATTCAATAACATATTCTTGCTTAAATAACTTTTTTACATAGGGATTAAGCATTTAGAACGATACATTGTTTAAAATAAGGGCACTTTACTCTTGACATTTTACGGTTTTTTCAATTTTCTGAAAAATCCTATCATTAGATTTTTTTAAGAATACGATATTCTTGCTTAACTAACGTTTCTACATAGGGATTAAGCATTTAGAACGAAATCTAATGTCAGAAAATGGCACTTTACTCTTGACATTTTTCGGTTTTTTCAATTTTCTGGAAAATCCTATCATTAGATTTTTTTAAAAATACGATATTCTTGCTTAACTAACGTTTTTACATAGGGATTAAGTATTTAGAACGAAATCTAATGTAGGAAAATGGTACTTTACTCTTGATCGGTACGTTGGGACTTTGAAAATATTCGGGCGTACGCGGCGCGCTCGGCGCTTCGAACAGCTCCGGTGTCCCCATTATTTTCGATTTACGGCTAAAATAAATTTTTCTAATTTTTTTCAATAACATATTCCTGCTAAAATAACTTTTTTACATAGGGATTAAGCATTTAGAACGATACATTGTTTAAAATAAGGGCACTTTACTCTTGACATTTTACGGTTTTTTCAATTTTCTGAAAAATCCTATCATTAGATTTTTTTAAAAATACGATATTCTTGCTTAACTAACGTTTCTACATAGGGATTAAGCATTTAGAACGAAATCTAATGTCAGAAAATGGCACTTTACTCTTGACATTTTTCGGTTTTTTCAATTTTCTGGAAAATCCTATCATTAGATTTTTTTAAAAATACGATATTCTTGCTTAACTAACGTTTTTACATAGGGATTAAGTATTTAGAACGAAATCTAATGTAGGAAAATGGTACTTTACTCTTGATCGGTACGTTGGGACTTTGAAAATATTCGGGCGTTCCAATCGCTCGTCTGTTGCATCATAGCGCGTCTCGGCGCAATCGACCGATTCGCTCGATCCATTATTTTCGATTTACGGCTAAAATAAATTTTTCTCATTTTATTCAATAACATATTCCTGCTAAAATAACTTTTTTACATAGGGATTAAGCATTTAGAACGATACATTGTTTAAAATAAGGGCACTTTACTCTTGACATTTTACGGTTTTTTCAATTTTCTGAAAAATCCTATCATTAGATTTTTTTAAAAATACGATATTCTTGCTTAACTAACGTTTCTACATAGGGATTAAGCATTTAGAACGAAATCTAATGTCAGAAAATGGCACTTTACTCTTGACATTTTTCGGTTTTTTCAATTTTCTGGGAAATCCTATCATTAGATTTTTTTAAAAATACGATATTCTTGCTTAACTAACGTTTTTACATAGGGATTAAGCATTTAGAACGAAATCTAATGTAGGAAAATGGTACTTTACTCTTGATCGGTACGTTGGGACTTTGAAAATATTCGGGCGTACGCGGCGCGCTCGGCGCTTCGAACAGCTCCGGTGTCCCCATTATTTTCGATTTACGGCTAAAATAAATTTTTCTAATTTTTTTCAATAACATATTCCTGCTAAAATAACTTTTTTACATAGGGATTAAGCATTTAGAACGATACATTGTTTAAAATAAGGGCACTTTACTCTTGACATTTTACGGTTTTTTCAATTTTCTGAAAAATCCTATCATTAGATTTTTTTAAAAATACGATATTCTTGCTTAACTAACGTTTCTACATAGGGATTAAGCATTTAGAACGAAATCTAATGTCAGAAAATGGCACTTTACTCTTGACATTTTACGGTTTTTTCAATTTTCTGGGAAATCCTATCATTAGATTTTTTTAAAAATACGATATTCTTGCTTAACTAACGTTTTTACATAGGGATTAAGCATTTAGAACGAAATCTAATGTAGGAAAATGGTACTTTACTCTTGATCGGTACGTTGGGACTTTGAAAATATTCGGGCGTTCCAATCGCTCGTCTGTTGCATCATGGCGCGTCTCGGCGCAATCGACCGATTCGCTCGATCCATTATTTTCGATTTACGGCTAAAATAAATTTTTCTCATTTTATTCAATAACATATTCCTGCTAAAATAACTTTTTTACATAGGGATTAAGCATTTAGAACGATACATTGTTTAAAATAAGGGCACTTTACTCTTGACATTTTACGGTTTTTTCAATTTTCTGAAAAATCCTATCATTAGATTTTTTTAAAAATACGATATTCTTGCTTAACTAACGTTTCTACATAGGGATTAAGCATTTAGAACGAAATCTAATGTCAGAAAATGGCACTTTACTCTTGACATTTTTCGGTTTTTTCAATTTTCTGGGAAATCCTATCATTAGATTTTTTTAAAAATACGATATTCTTGCTTAACTAACGTTTTTACATAGGGATTAAGCATTTAGAACGAAATCTAATGTAGGAAAATGGTACTTTACTCTTGATCGGTACGTTGGGACTTTGAAAATATTCGGGCGTTCCAATCGCTCGTCTGTTGCATCATGGCGCGTCTCGGCGCAATCGACCGATTCGCTCGATCCATTATTTTCGATTTACGGCTAAAATAAATTTTTCTCATTTTATTCAATAACATATTCCTGCTAAAATAACTTTTTTACATAGGGATTAAGCATTTAGAACGATACATTGTTTAAAATAAGGGCACTTTACTCTTGACATTTTACGGTTTTTTCAATTTTCTGAAAAATCCTATCATTAGATTTTTTTAAAAATACGATATTCTTGCTTAACTAACGTTTCTACATAGGGATTAAGCATTTAGAACGAAATCTAATGTCAGAAAATGGCACTTTACTCTTGACATTTTTCGGTTTTTTCAATTTTCTGGAAAATCCTATCATTAGATTTTTTTAAAAATACGATATTCTTGCTTAACTAACGTTTTTACATAGGGATTAAGTATTTAGAACGAAATCTAATGTAGGAAAATGGTACTTTACTCTTGATCGGTACGTTGGGACTTTGAAAATATTCGGGCGTACGCGGCGCGCTCGGCGCTTCGAACAGCTCCGGTGTCCCCATTATTTTCGATTTACGGCTAAAATAAATTTTTCTAATTTTTTTCAATAACATATTCCTGCTAAAATAACTTTTTTACATAGGGATTAAGCATTTAGAACGATACATTGTTTAAAATAAGGGCACTTTACTCTTGACATTTTACGGTTTTTTCAATTTTCTGAAAAATCCTATCATTAGATTTTTTTAAAAATACGATATTCTTGCTTAACTAACGTTTCTACATAGGGATTAAGCATTTAGAACGAAATCTGATGTCAGAAAATGGCACTTTACTCTTGACATTTTTCGGTTTTTTCAATTTTCTGGGAAATCCTATCATTAGATTTTTTTAAAAATACGATATTCTTGCTTAACTAACGTTTTTACATAGGGATTAAGCATTTAGAACGAAATCTAATGTAGGAAAATGGTACTTTACTCTTGATCGGTACGTTGGGACTTTGAAAATATTCGGGCGTACGCGGCGCGCTCGGCGCTTCGAACAGCTCCGGTGTCCCCATTATTTTCGATTTACGGCTAAAATAAATTTTTCTAATTTTTTTCAATAACATATTCCTGCTAAAATAACTTTTTTACATAGGGATTAAGCATTTAGAACGATACATTGTTTAAAATAAGGGCACTTTACTCTTGACATTTTACGGTTTTTTCAATTTTCTGAAAAATCCTATCATTAGATTTTTTTAAAAATACGATATTCTTGCTTAACTAACGTTTCTACATAGGGATTAAGCATTTAGAACGAAATCTAATGTCAGAAAATGGCACTTTACTCTTGACATTTTACGGTTTTTTCAATTTTCTGGGAAATCCTATCATTAGATTTTTTTAAAAATACGATATTCTTGCTTAACTAACGTTTTTACATAGGGATTAAGCATTTAGAACGAAATCTAATGTAGGAAAATGGTACTTTACTCTTGATCGGTACGTTGGGACTTAGAAAATATTCGGCCGTACGCGGCGCGTCTCGGCGCTTCGAACAGCTCCGGTGTCCCCATTATTTTCGATTTACGGCTAAAATAAATTTTTCTAATTTTTTTCAATTACATATTCTTGCTTAGATAACTTTTTTACATAGGGATTAAGCATTTAGAACGACATATTGTTTAAAATAATGGTACTTTACTCTTGTGATTTTACGGTTTTTTCAATTTTCTGAAAAATCCTATCATTAGATTTTTTTAAAAATACGATATTCTTGCTTAACTAACGTTTCTACATAGGGATTAAGCATTTAGAACGAAATCTAATGTCAGAAAATGGCACTTTACTCTTGACATTTTTCGGTTTTTTCAATTTTCTGGGAAATCCTATCATTAGATTTTTTTAAAAATACGATATTCTTGCTTAACTAACGTTTTTACATAGGGATTAAGCATTTAGAACGAAATCTAATGTAGGAAAATGGTACTTTACTCTTGATCGGTACGTTGGGACTTTGAAAATATTCGGGCGTTCCAATCGCTCGTCTGTTGCATCATGGCGCGTCTCGGCGCAATCGACCGATTCGCTCGATCCATTATTTTCGATTTACGGCTAAAATAAATTTTTCTCATTTTATTCAATAACATATTCTTGCTTAAATAACTTTTTTACATAGGGATTAAGCATTTAGAACGATACATTGTTTAAAATAAGGGCACTTTACTCTTGACATTTTACGGTTTTTTCAATTTTCTGAAAAATCCTATCATTAGATTTTTTTAAGAATACGATATTCTTGCTTAACTAACGTTTCTACATAGGGATTAAGCATTTAGAACGAAATCTAATGTCAGAAAATGGCACTTTACTCTTGACATTTTTCGGTTTTTTCAATTTTCTGGAAAATCCTATCATTAGATTTTTTTAAAAATACGATATTCTTGCTTAACTAACGTTTTTACATAGGGATTAAGTATTTAGAACGAAATCTAATGTAGGAAAATGGTACTTTACTCTTGATCGGTACGTTGGGACTTTGAAAATATTCGGGCGTACGCGGCGCGCTCGGCGCTTCGAACAGCTCCGGTGTCCCCATTATTTTCGATTTACGGCTAAAATAAATTTTTCTAATTTTTTTCAATAACATATTCCTGCTAAAATAACTTTTTTACATAGGGATTAAGCATTTAGAACGATACATTGTTTAAAATAAGGGCACTTTACTCTTGACATTTTACGGTTTTTTCAATTTTCTGAAAAATCCTATCATTAGATTTTTTTAAAAATACGATATTCTTGCTTAACTAACGTTTCTACATAGGGATTAAGCATTTAGAACGAAATCTAATGTCAGAAAATGGCACTTTACTCTTGACATTTTTCGGTTTTTTCAATTTTCTGGAAAATCCTATCATTAGATTTTTTTAAAAATACGATATTCTTGCTTAACTAACGTTTTTACATAGGGATTAAGTATTTAGAACGAAATCTAATGTAGGAAAATGGTACTTTACTCTTGATCGGTACGTTGGGACTTTGAAAATATTCGGGCGTTCCAATCGCTCGTCTGTTGCATCATAGCGCGTCTCGGCGCAATCGACCGATTCGCTCGATCCATTATTTTCGATTTACGGCTAAAATAAATTTTTCTCATTTTATTCAATAACATATTCCTGCTAAAATAACTTTTTTACATAGGGATTAAGCATTTAGAACGATACATTGTTTAAAATAAGGGCACTTTACTCTTGACATTTTACGGTTTTTTCAATTTTCTGAAAAATCCTATCATTAGATTTTTTTAAAAATACGATATTCTTGCTTAACTAACGTTTCTACATAGGGATTAAGCATTTAGAACGAAATCTAATGTCAGAAAATGGCACTTTACTCTTGACATTTTTCGGTTTTTTCAATTTTCTGGGAAATCCTATCATTAGATTTTTTTAAAAATACGATATTCTTGCTTAACTAACGTTTTTACATAGGGATTAAGCATTTAGAACGAAATCTAATGTAGGAAAATGGTACTTTACTCTTGATCGGTACGTTGGGACTTTGAAAATATTCGGGCGTACGCGGCGCGCTCGGCGCTTCGAACAGCTCCGGTGTCCCCATTATTTTCGATTTACGGCTAAAATAAATTTTTCTAATTTTTTTCAATAACATATTCCTGCTAAAATAACTTTTTTACATAGGGATTAAGCATTTAGAACGATACATTGTTTAAAATAAGGGCACTTTACTCTTGACATTTTACGGTTTTTTCAATTTTCTGAAAAATCCTATCATTAGATTTTTTTAAAAATACGATATTCTTGCTTAACTAACGTTTCTACATAGGGATTAAGCATTTAGAACGAAATCTAATGTCAGAAAATGGCACTTTACTCTTGACATTTTACGGTTTTTTCAATTTTCTGGGAAATCCTATCATTAGATTTTTTTAAAAATACGATATTCTTGCTTAACTAACGTTTTTACATAGGGATTAAGCATTTAGAACGAAATCTAATGTAGGAAAATGGTACTTTACTCTTGATCGGTACGTTGGGACTTTGAAAATATTCGGGCGTTCCAATCGCTCGTCTGTTGCATCATGGCGCGTCTCGGCGCAATCGACCGATTCGCTCGATCCATTATTTTCGATTTACGGCTAAAATAAATTTTTCTCATTTTATTCAATAACATATTCCTGCTAAAATAACTTTTTTACATAGGGATTAAGCATTTAGAACGATACATTGTTTAAAATAAGGGCACTTTACTCTTGACATTTTACGGTTTTTTCAATTTTCTGAAAAATCCTATCATTAGATTTTTTTAAAAATACGATATTCTTGCTTAACTAACGTTTCTACATAGGGATTAAGCATTTAGAACGAAATCTAATGTCAGAAAATGGCACTTTACTCTTGACATTTTTCGGTTTTTTCAATTTTCTGGGAAATCCTATCATTAGATTTTTTTAAAAATACGATATTCTTGCTTAACTAACGTTTTTACATAGGGATTAAGCATTTAGAACGAAATCTAATGTAGGAAAATGGTACTTTACTCTTGATCGGTACGTTGGGACTTTGAAAATATTCGGGCGTTCCAATCGCTCGTCTGTTGCATCATGGCGCGTCTCGGCGCAATCGACCGATTCGCTCGATCCATTATTTTCGATTTACGGCTAAAATAAATTTTTCTCATTTTATTCAATAACATATTCCTGCTAAAATAACTTTTTTACATAGGGATTAAGCATTTAGAACGATACATTGTTTAAAATAAGGGCACTTTACTCTTGACATTTTACGGTTTTTTCAATTTTCTGAAAAATCCTATCATTAGATTTTTTTAAAAATACGATATTCTTGCTTAACTAACGTTTCTACATAGGGATTAAGCATTTAGAACGAAATCTAATGTCAGAAAATGGCACTTTACTCTTGACATTTTTCGGTTTTTTCAATTTTCTGGAAAATCCTATCATTAGATTTTTTTAAAAATACGATATTCTTGCTTAACTAACGTTTTTACATAGGGATTAAGTATTTAGAACGAAATCTAATGTAGGAAAATGGTACTTTACTCTTGATCGGTACGTTGGGACTTTGAAAATATTCGGGCGTACGCGGCGCGCTCGGCGCTTCGAACAGCTCCGGTGTCCCCATTATTTTCGATTTACGGCTAAAATAAATTTTTCTAATTTTTTTCAATAACATATTCCTGCTAAAATAACTTTTTTACATAGGGATTAAGCATTTAGAACGATACATTGTTTAAAATAAGGGCACTTTACTCTTGACATTTTACGGTTTTTTCAATTTTCTGAAAAATCCTATCATTAGATTTTTTTAAAAATACGATATTCTTGCTTAACTAACGTTTCTACATAGGGATTAAGCATTTAGAACGAAATCTGATGTCAGAAAATGGCACTTTACTCTTGACATTTTTCGGTTTTTTCAATTTTCTGGGAAATCCTATCATTAGATTTTTTTAAAAATACGATATTCTTGCTTAACTAACGTTTTTACATAGGGATTAAGCATTTAGAACGAAATCTAATGTAGGAAAATGGTACTTTACTCTTGATCGGTACGTTGGGACTTTGAAAATATTCGGGCGTACGCGGCGCGCTCGGCGCTTCGAACAGCTCCGGTGTCCCCATTATTTTCGATTTACGGCTAAAATAAATTTTTCTAATTTTTTTCAATAACATATTCCTGCTAAAATAACTTTTTTACATAGGGATTAAGCATTTAGAACGATACATTGTTTAAAATAAGGGCACTTTACTCTTGACATTTTACGGTTTTTTCAATTTTCTGAAAAATCCTATCATTAGATTTTTTTAAAAATACGATATTCTTGCTTAACTAACGTTTCTACATAGGGATTAAGCATTTAGAACGAAATCTAATGTCAGAAAATGGCACTTTACTCTTGACATTTTACGGTTTTTTCAATTTTCTGGGAAATCCTATCATTAGATTTTTTTAAAAATACGATATTCTTGCTTAACTAACGTTTTTACATAGGGATTAAGCATTTAGAACGAAATCTAATGTAGGAAAATGGTACTTTACTCTTGATCGGTACGTTGGGACTTAGAAAATATTCGGCCGTACGCGGCGCGTCTCGGCGCTTCGAACAGCTCCGGTGTCCCCATTATTTTCGATTTACGGCTAAAATAAATTTTTCTAATTTTTTTCAATTACATATTCTTGCTTAGATAACTTTTTTACATAGGGATTAAGCATTTAGAACGACATATTGTTTAAAATAATGGTACTTTACTCTTGTGATTTTACGGTTTTTTCAATTTTCTGAAAAATCCTATCATTAGATTTTTTTAAAAATACGATATTCTTGCTTAACTAACGTTTCTACATAGGGATTAAGCATTTAGAACGAAATCTAATGTCAGAAAATGGCACTTTACTCTTGACATTTTTCGGTTTTTTCAATTTTCTGGGAAATCCTATCATTAGATTTTTTTAAAAATACGATATTCTTGCTTAACTAACGTTTTTACATAGGGATTAAGCATTTAGAACGAAATCTAATGTAGGAAAATGGTACTTTACTCTTGATCGGTACGTTGGGACTTTGAAAATATTCGGGCGTTCCAATCGCTCGTCTGTTGCATCATGGCGCGTCTCGGCGCAATCGACCGATTCGCTCGATCCATTATTTTCGATTTACGGCTAAAATAAATTTTTCTCATTTTATTCAATAACATATTCTTGCTTAAATAACTTTTTTACATAGGGATTAAGCATTTAGAACGATACATTGTTTAAAATAAGGGCACTTTACTCTTGACATTTTACGGTTTTTTCAATTTTCTGAAAAATCCTATCATTAGATTTTTTTAAGAATACGATATTCTTGCTTAACTAACGTTTCTACATAGGGATTAAGCATTTAGAACGAAATCTAATGTCAGAAAATGGCACTTTACTCTTGACATTTTTCGGTTTTTTCAATTTTCTGGAAAATCCTATCATTAGATTTTTTTAAAAATACGATATTCTTGCTTAACTAACGTTTTTACATAGGGATTAAGTATTTAGAACGAAATCTAATGTAGGAAAATGGTACTTTACTCTTGATCGGTACGTTGGGACTTTGAAAATATTCGGGCGTACGCGGCGCGCTCGGCGCTTCGAACAGCTCCGGTGTCCCCATTATTTTCGATTTACGGCTAAAATAAATTTTTCTAATTTTTTTCAATAACATATTCCTGCTAAAATAACTTTTTTACATAGGGATTAAGCATTTAGAACGATACATTGTTTAAAATAAGGGCACTTTACTCTTGACATTTTACGGTTTTTTCAATTTTCTGAAAAATCCTATCATTAGATTTTTTTAAAAATACGATATTCTTGCTTAACTAACGTTTCTACATAGGGATTAAGCATTTAGAACGAAATCTAATGTCAGAAAATGGCACTTTACTCTTGACATTTTTCGGTTTTTTCAATTTTCTGGAAAATCCTATCATTAGATTTTTTTAAAAATACGATATTCTTGCTTAACTAACGTTTTTACATAGGGATTAAGTATTTAGAACGAAATCTAATGTAGGAAAATGGTACTTTACTCTTGATCGGTACGTTGGGACTTTGAAAATATTCGGGCGTTCCAATCGCTCGTCTGTTGCATCATAGCGCGTCTCGGCGCAATCGACCGATTCGCTCGATCCATTATTTTCGATTTACGGCTAAAATAAATTTTTCTCATTTTATTCAATAACATATTCCTGCTAAAATAACTTTTTTACATAGGGATTAAGCATTTAGAACGATACATTGTTTAAAATAAGGGCACTTTACTCTTGACATTTTACGGTTTTTTCAATTTTCTGAAAAATCCTATCATTAGATTTTTTTAAAAATACGATATTCTTGCTTAACTAACGTTTCTACATAGGGATTAAGCATTTAGAACGAAATCTAATGTCAGAAAATGGCACTTTACTCTTGACATTTTTCGGTTTTTTCAATTTTCTGGGAAATCCTATCATTAGATTTTTTTAAAAATACGATATTCTTGCTTAACTAACGTTTTTACATAGGGATTAAGCATTTAGAACGAAATCTAATGTAGGAAAATGGTACTTTACTCTTGATCGGTACGTTGGGACTTTGAAAATATTCGGGCGTTCCAATCGCTCGTCTGTTGCATCATGGCGCGTCTCGGCGCAATCGACCGATTCGCTCGATCCATTATTTTCGATTTACGGCTAAAATAAATTTTTCTAATTTTTTTCAATAACATATTCCTGCTAAAATAACTTTTTTACATAGGGATTAAGCATTTAGAACGATACATTGTTTAAAATAAGGGCACTTTACTCTTGACATTTTACGGTTTTTTCAATTTTCTGAAAAATCCTATCATTAGATTTTTTTAAAAATACGATATTCTTGCTTAACTAACGTTTCTACATAGGGATTAAGCATTTAGAACGAAATCTGATGTCAGAAAATGGCACTTTACTCTTGACATTTTTCGGTTTTTTCAATTTTCTGGGAAATCCTATCATTAGATTTTTTTAAAAATACGATATTCTTGCTTAACTAACGTTTTTACATAGGGATTAAGCATTTAGAACGAAATCTAATGTAGGAAAATGGTACTTTACTCTTGATCGGTACGTTGGGACTTTGAAAATATTCGGGCGTACGCGGCGCGCTCGGCGCTTCGAACAGCTCCGGTGTCCCCATTATTTTCGATTTACGGCTAAAATAAATTTTTCTAATTTTTTTCAATAACATATTCCTGCTAAAATAACTTTTTTACATAGGGATTAAGCATTTAGAACGATACATTGTTTAAAATAAGGGCACTTTACTCTTGACATTTTACGGTTTTTTCAATTTTCTGAAAAATCCTATCATTAGATTTTTTTAAAAATACGATATTCTTGCTTAACTAACGTTTCTACATAGGGATTAAGCATTTAGAACGAAATCTAATGTCAGAAAATGGCACTTTACTCTTGACATTTTACGGTTTTTTCAATTTTCTGGGAAATCCTATCATTAGATTTTTTTAAAAATACGATATTCTTGCTTAACTAACGTTTTTACATAGGGATTAAGCATTTAGAACGAAATCTAATGTAGGAAAATGGTACTTTACTCTTGATCGGTACGTTGGGACTTAGAAAATATTCGGCCGTACGCGGCGCGTCTCGGCGCTTCGAACAGCTCCGGTGTCCCCATTATTTTCGATTTACGGCTAAAATAAATTTTTCTAATTTTTTTCAATTACATATTCTTGCTTAGATAACTTTTTTACATAGGGATTAAGCATTTAGAACGACATATTGTTTAAAATAATGGTACTTTACTCTTGTGATTTTTCGGTTTTTTTTGATTATTTGGAAAAATAAATTTTTGTAATTTTTTTAAATACGATATTCGTGATCAGTGAACGATTTCACATATGGATTAAGCATTTAGAATCGTGCGGAAGCGTTATTAAAAAAGTTTACTCGATGCGATGGGACTTTGAAAAGTTTGTGAAAATTTTCATATTGGGAAAAAATGTGTAATTTTTTGTCTAGTGTACGGTGGTGTAATTTATTTTAATGTTTACTATAAATTTTTTTTTCGTTCGTTCACGCGCTATGTTACAACAGCACGGCCGGGCGGTCTGTTGCCGCGGCGGTTTACACTCGTAAGCGCGCGTGCTATTCGGCCGGCGGCGCCGGCGTCCTTGCCGGCCGTTCGGTATCTATAAGAGATACACGGTCCGTGCGAGGCGGACGGAGCAGAGCGGGTTTTGGGCCAATTCTACGATCTCGGTCGAGAAGCTGTCTCAGAGCTCCTTCGGGGCTTCAGTCCTGACTGTTTCGTGCCGTTTACGTTACGGACTTTTCTCCACACAGCGTGGCCACGGGTCGGTGTCTTTGACCGAATGGCCCATATGTGGCAAGCCCTACGGGGTTGGTTACCCGTATGCACTTTGTATGTATACTCGTACTCACTGAGCAATCGACTCTTCTGTCCGAGCGATGGAAAAATTTTTTAAAATGCATCTGTAAGATTTGGAAGCAAATCGTACCAATTGAAAACTGTGGCTAAAATGAATAGCCCAGTGGAGAGAGAAAACTATCAAAAAACTGATTTTTTAAATCAAGAGGTGTCAGAAATCGAAATGCCTAGCGCGAGCGGAAGAACACGCTTTCTCGCCAGTCCAGCATGTGTCCTGTCCGTTCTTCCTCGGCTTGCCGATTTTGCCCAGATCAGAGGTTTCGTGCTTCCGGCGGTCAGAAGATCAGCGTGAGCGTACGCGCTTCCACGACTATGGCATCACCCATGTACTTTTTCCTTTGAATATATTTGAGTACATAAAAAATATTAAAACATATAGAGAGAACTGTGTCTTGGATCTTAAAAATTTGTCAATAGCGATGATATATTATTACTTAACTTGAAGTATTTGTACGTTTTAGCTGGGACGTACATTTATCTTACAAGATGTTAATAGCGAGACTCTTGAAGATAAAATTATCTTGTGATTTTATGAAGGCAAAGATAGAAACGTACGAAGCTGGCGTACGTAGAAAAATGTGATTTTACGATAGAACAAAAATATAATACGTACGTTTTTGGGCGTACGGTAAAATATCTGTATGGTAGAAAAATGAAAGAAATTGAGCGTTAAAGAAGATATGTTACAAGCGCGGAATGTGGCAAAACTTGTACATATTTGAAAGAGAAAAGTGGTGTGTCGACCTGACATATATATATGAAACAGGCGACGATGGAAAAGGATTTAAATT
>NW_027476536.1:90000-115000 GCF_051020955.1 Megalopta genalis | reverse complement strand
CCATTATCCGAACGAAAGTAACACGCCGCTGGTACTTTATTTTATTATAATAATTTAATTATAAGACAGAAACCGCTGGTACTTGGTTGTAAAATCTCCATTATCCGAACGAAAGTAACACGCCGCTGGTACTTTATTTTATTATAATAATTTAATTATAAGACAGAAACCGCTGGTACTTGGTTGTAAAATCTCCATTATCCGAACGAAAGTAACACGCCGCTGGTACTTTATTTTATTATAATAATTTAATTATAAGACAGAAACCGCTGGTACTTGGTTGTAAAATCTCCATTATCCGAACGAAAGCAATACGCCGTTGGTACTTGGTTATAAAATTTTCATTACAAGATAGAAAGCAATATGCCGCTGGTTATATTAATGTAATCTTATGGAAAGCATTACGCCGCTGGAACTTTGACCATTGCAATAATCGATCGGAAGCTATACACAGCAAGGAATACGAATATTATACCAAGAGATCGAAAACAATACGCTGTTCGGACGTTTTGACTAGCTGTCGCACAGTGCAGACGCGCCGACCCGTCGCACCGCATTTCGAGCGCAATTTCAGTGGTTTTTCAGTTCAGAAAATTACAGAGAGTGTTTGGTTGTGTTGCAGGAGTCAAACTGAATGATTTGATGCATAAAGTTTAATTAAACTCCCATTAGTTTGCCGGGAAACATCGATTATTCCGATCTAGAAAGAGACAGAGACAGACGATCCGCGTTATGTTAAATATTTCAAGGTTCCCGATTCCACAAAATTATAAAAAGTATACGGCTGTGTAGCGGGGATCAAAACGAGTAATTTCATGTATAAAGTTTAATTAATCTCCCAATAGTTTGCCGGGAAACATCGATTCTTCCGATCTAGAAAGAGACAGAGACAGACGATCCGCGTTATGTTAAATATTTCAAGGTTCCCGATTCCACAAAATTATAAAAAGTATACGGCTGTGTAGCGGGGATCAAAACGAGTAATTTCATGTATAAAGTTTAATTAAACTCCCAATAGCTTGCCGGGAAACATCGATTCTTCCGATCTAGAAAGAGACAGAGACAGACGATCCGCGTTATGTTAAATATTTCAAGGTTCCCGATTCCACAAAATTATAAAAAGTATACGGCTGTGTAGCGGGGATCAAAACGAGTAATTTCATGTATAAAGTTTAATTAAACTCCCAATAGTTTGCCGGGAAACATCGATTCTTCCGATCTAGAAAGAGACAGAGACAGACGATCCGCGTTATGTTAAATATTTCATGGTTCCCGATTCCACAAAATTATAAAAAGTATACGGCTGTGTAGCGGGGATCAAAACGAGTAATTTCATGTATAAAGTTTAATTAAACTCCCAATAGTTTGCCGGGAAACATCGATTCTTCCGATCTAGAAAGAGACAGAGACAGACGATCCGCGTTATGTTAAATATTTCAAGGTTCCCGATTCCACAAAATTATAAAAAGTATACGGCTGTGTAGCGGGGATCAAAACGAGTAATTTCATGTATAAAGTTTAATTAATCTCGCAATAGTTTGCCGGGAAACATCGATTATTCCGATCTAGAAAGAGACAGAGATAGTCGATTCGCGTTATGTTAAATATTTCAAGGTTCCCGATTCCACAAAATTATAAAAAGTATACGGCTGTGTAGCGGGGATCAAAACGAGTAATTTCATGTATAAAGTTTAATTAATCTCCCAATAGTTTGCCGGGAAACATCGATTATTCCGATCTAGAAAGAGACAGAGACAGACGATCCGCGTTATGTTAAATATTTCAAGGTTCCCGATTCCACAAAATTATAAAAAGTATACGGCTGTGTAGCGGGGATCAAAACGAGTAATTTCATGTATAAAGTTTAATTAAACTCCCAATAGTTTGCCGGGAAACATCGATTCTTCCGATCTAGAAAGAGACAGAGACAGACGATCCGCGTTATGTTAAATATTTCATGGTTCCCGATTCCACAAAATTATAAAAAGTATACGGCTGTGTAGCGGGGATCAAAACGAGTAATTTCATGTATAAAGTTTAATTAATCTCGCAATAGTTTGCCGGGAAACATCGATTATTCCGATCTAGAAAGAGACAGAGATAGTCGATTCGCGTTATGTTAAATATTTCAAGGTTCCCGATTCCACAAAATTATAAAAAGTATACGGCTGTGTAGCGGGGATCAAAACGAGTAATTTCATGTATAAAGTTTAATTAAACTCCCAATAGTTTGCCGGGAAACATCGATTCTTCCGATCTAGAAAGAGACAGAGACAGACGATCCGCGTTATGTTAAATATTTCAAGGTTCCCGATTCCACAAAATTATAAAAAGTATACGGCTGTGTAGCGGGGATCAAAACGAGTAATTTCATGTATAAAGTTTAATTAATCTCCCAATAGTTTGCCGGGAAACATCGATTCTTCCGATCTAGAAAGAGACAGAGACAGACGATCCGCGTTATGTTAAATATTTCAAGGTTCCCGATTCCACAAAATTATAAAAAGTATACGGCTGTGTAGCGGGGATCAAAACGAGTAATTTCATGTATAAAGTTTAATTAAACTCCCAATAGCTTGCCGGGAAACATCGATTCTTCCGATCTAGAAAGAGACAGAGACAGACGATCCGCGTTATGTTAAATATTTCAAGGTTCCCGATTCCACAAAATTATAAAAAGTATACGGCTGTGTAGCGGGGATCAAAACGAGTAATTTCATGTATAAAGTTTAATTAAACTCCCAATAGTTTGCCGGGAAACATCGATTCTTCCGATCTAGAAAGAGACAGAGACAGACGATCCGCGTTATGTTAAATATTTCATGGTTCCCGATTCCACAAAATTATAAAAAGTATACGGCTGTGTAGCGGGGATCAAAACGAGTAATTTCATGTATAAAGTTTAATTAAACTCCCAATAGTTTGCCGGGAAACATCGATTCTTCCGATCTAGAAAGAGACAGAGACAGACGATCCGCGTTATGTTAAATATTTCAAGGTTCCCGATTCCACAAAATTATAAAAAGTATACGGCTGTGTAGCGGGGATCAAAACGAGTAATTTCATGTATAAAGTTTAATTAATCTCGCAATAGTTTGCCGGGAAACATCGATTATTCCGATCTAGAAAGAGACAGAGATAGTCGATTCGCGTTATGTTAAATATTTCAAGGTTCCCGATTCCACAAAATTATAAAAAGTATACGGCTGTGTAGCGGGGATCAAAACGAGTAATTTCATGTATAAAGTTTAATTAATCTCCCAATAGTTTGCCGGGAAACATCGATTATTCCGATCTAGAAAGAGACAGAGACAGACGATCCGCGTTATGTTAAATATTTCAAGGTTCCCGATTCCACAAAATTATAAAAAGTATACGGCTGTGTAGCGGGGATCAAAACGAGTAATTTCATGTATAAAGTTTAATTGAACTCCCAATAGTTTGCCGGGAAACATCGATTCTTCCGATCTAGAAAGAGACAGAGACAGACGATCCGCGTTATGTTAAATATTTCATGGTTCCCGATTCCACAAAATTATAAAAAGTATACGGCTGTGTAGCGGGGATCAAAACGAGTAATTTCATGTATAAAGTTTAATTAATCTCGCAATAGTTTGCCGGGAAACATCGATTATTCCGATCTAGAAAGAGACAGAGATAGTCGATTCGCGTTATGTTAAATATTTCAAGGTTCCCGATTCCACAAAATTATAAAAAGTATACGGCTGTGTAGCGGGGATCAAAACGAGTAATTTCATGTATAAAGTTTAATTAAACTCCCAATAGTTTGCCGGGAAACATCGATTCTTCCGATCTAGAAAGAGACAGAGACAGACGATCCGCGTTATGTTAAATATTTCAAGGTTCCCGATTCCACAAAATTATAAAAAGTATACGGCTGTGTAGCGGGGATCAAAACGAGTAATTTCATGTATAAAGTTTAATTAATCTCCCAATAGTTTGCCGGGAAACATCGATTATTCCGATCTAGAAAGAGACAGAGACAGACGATCCGCGTTATGTTAAATATTTCAAGGTTCCCGATTCCACAAAATTATAAAAAGTATACGGCTGTGTAGCGGGGATCAAAACGAGTAATTTCATGTATAAAGTTTAATTAAACTCCCAATAGTTTGCCGGGAAACATCGATTCTTCCGATCTAGAAAGAGACAGAGACAGACGATCCGCGTTATGTTAAATATTTCAAGGTTCCCGATTCCACAAAATTATAAAAAGTATACGGCTGTGTAGCGGGGATCAAAACGAGTAATTTCATGTATAAAGTTTAATTAATCTCCCAATAGTTTGCCGGGAAACATCGATTCTTCCGATCTAGAAAGAGACAGAGACAGACGATCCGCGTTATGTTAAATATTTCAAGGTTCCCGATTCCACAAAATTATAAAAAGTATACGGCTGTGTAGCGGGGATCAAAACGAGTAATTTCATGTATAAAGTTTAATTAAACTCCCAATAGTTTGCCGGGAAACATCGATTCTTCCGATTTAGAAAGAGACAGAGACAGACGATCCGCGTTATGTTAAATATTTCATGGTTCCCGATTCCACAAAATTATAAAAAGTATACGGCTGTGTAGCGGGGATCAAAACGAGTAATTTCATGTATAAAGTTTAATTAAACTCCCAATAGTTTGCCGGGAAACATCGATTCTTCCGATCTAGAAAGAGACAGAGACAGACGATCCGCGTTATGTTAAATATTTCAAGGTTCCCGATTCCACAAAATTATAAAAAGTATACGGCTGTGTAGCGGGGATCAAAACGAGTAATTTCATGTATAAAGTTTAATTAAACTCCCAATAGTTTGCCGGGAAACATCGATTCTTCCGATCTAGAAAGAGACAGAGACAGACGATCCGCGTTATGTTAAATATTTCAAGGTTCCCGATTCCACAAAATTATAAAAAGTATACGGCTGTGTAGCGGGGATCAAAACGAGTAATTTCATGTATAAAGTTTAATTAAACTCCCAATAGTTTGCCGGGAAACATCGATTCTTCCGATCTAGAAAGAGACAGAGACAGACGATCCGCGTTATGTTAAATATTTCAAGGTTCCCGATTCCACAAAATTATAAAAAGTATACGGCTGTGTAGCGGGGATCAAAACGAGTAATTTCATGTATAAAGTTTAATTAAACTCCCAATAGCTTGCCGGGAAACATCGATTCTTCCGATCTAGAAAGAGACAGAGACAGACGATCCGCGTTATGTTAAATATTTCAAGGTTCCCGATTCCACAAAATTATAAAAAGTATACGGCTGTGTAGCGGGGATCAAAACGAGTAATTTCATGTATAAAGTTTAATTAAACTCCCAATAGTTTGCCGGGAAACATCGATTCTTCCGATCTAGAAAGAGACAGAGACAGACGATCCGCGTTATGTTAAATATTTCATGGTTCCCGATTCCACAAAATTATAAAAAGTATACGGCTGTGTAGCGGGGATCAAAACGAGTAATTTCATGTATAAAGTTTAATTAAACTCCCAATAGTTTGCCGGGAAACATCGATTCTTCCGATCTAGAAAGAGACAGAGACAGACGATCCGCGTTATGTTAAATATTTCAAGGTTCCCGATTCCACAAAATTATAAAAAGTATACGGCTGTGTAGCGGGGATCAAAACGAGTAATTTCATGTATAAAGTTTAATTAATCTCGCAATAGTTTGCCGGGAAACATCGATTATTCCGATCTAGAAAGAGACAGAGATAGTCGATTCGCGTTATGTTAAATATTTCAAGGTTCCCGATTCCACAAAATTATAAAAAGTATACGGCTGTGTAGCGGGGATCAAAACGAGTAATTTCATGTATAAAGTTTAATTAATCTCCCAATAGTTTGCCGGGAAACATCGATTATTCCGATCTAGAAAGAGACAGAGACAGACGATCCGCGTTATGTTAAATATTTCAAGGTTCCCGATTCCACAAAATTATAAAAAGTATACGGCTGTGTAGCGGGGATCAAAACGAGTAATTTCATGTATAAAGTTTAATTAAACTCCCAATAGTTTGCCGGGAAACATCGATTCTTCCGATCTAGAAAGAGACAGAGACAGACGATCCGCGTTATGTTAAATATTTCATGGTTCCCGATTCCACAAAATTATAAAAAGTATACGGCTGTGTAGCGGGGATCAAAACGAGTAATTTCATGTATAAAGTTTAATTAATCTCGCAATAGTTTGCCGGGAAACATCGATTATTCCGATCTAGAAAGAGACAGAGATAGTCGATTCGCGTTATGTTAAATATTTCAAGGTTCCCGATTCCACAAAATTATAAAAAGTATACGGCTGTGTAGCGGGGATCAAAACGAGTAATTTCATGTATAAAGTTTAATTAAACTCCCAATAGTTTGTCGGGAAACATCGATAGTTCGATCGCGCGAGAGAGACAGAGAAACGAACAGTCTCTTTTTCGATTTACGGCTAAAATAAATTTTTCTAATTTTATTCAATAACATATTCTTGCTTAAATAACTTTTTTACATAGGGATTAAGCATTTAGAACGATACATTGTTTAAAATAAGGGCACTTTACTCTTGACATTTTACGGTTTTTTCAATTTTCTGAAAAATCCTATCATTAGATTTTTTTAAGAATACGATATTCTTGCTTAACTAACGTTTCTACATAGGGATTAAGCATTTAGAACGAAATCTAATGTCAGAAAATGGCACTTTACTCTTGACATTTTTCGGTTTTTTCAATTTTCTGGGAAATCCTATCATTAGATTTTTTTAAAAATACGATATTCTTGCTTAACTAACGTTTCTACATAGGGATTAAGCATTTAGAACGAAATCTAATGTCAGAAAATGGCACTTTACTCTTGACATTTTTCGGTTTTTTCAATTTTCTGGGAAATCCTATCATTAGATTTTTTTAAAAATACGATATTCTTGCTTAACTAACGTTTTTACATAGGGATTAAGTATTTAGAACGAAATCTAATGTAGGAAAATGGTACTTTACTCTTGATCGGTACGTTGGGACTTTGAAAATATTCGGGCGTTCCAATCGCTCGTCTGTTGCATCATGGCGCGTCTCGGCGCAATCGACCGATTCGCTCGATCCATTATTTTCGATTTACGGCTAAAATAAATTTTTCTCATTTTATTCAATAACATATTCCTGCTAAAATAACTTTTTTACATAGGGATTAAGCATTTAGAACGATACATTGTTTAAAATAAGGGCACTTTACTCTTGACATTTTACGGTTTTTTCAATTTTCTGAAAAATCCTATCATTAGATTTTTTTAAAAATACGATATTCTTGCTTAACTAACGTTTCTACATAGGGATTAAGCATTTAGAACGAAATCTAATGTCAGAAAATGGCACTTTACTCTTGACATTTTTCGGTTTTTTCAATTTTCTGGGAAATCCTATCATTAGATTTTTTTAAAAATACGATATTCTTGCTTAACTAACGTTTTTACATAGGGATTAAGTATTTAGAACGAAATCTAATGTAGGAAAATGGTACTTTACTCTTGATCGGTACGTTGGGACTTTGAAAATATTCGGGCGTTCCAATCGCTCGTCTGTTGCATCATAGCGCGTCTCGGCGCAATCGACCGATTCGCTCGATCCATTATTTTCGATTTACGGCTAAAATAAATTTTTCTCATTTTATTCAATAACATATTCCTGCTAAAATAACTTTTTTACATAGGGATTAAGCATTTAGAACGATACATTGTTTAAAATAAGGGCACTTTACTCTTGACATTTTACGGTTTTTTCAATTTTCTGAAAAATCCTATCATTAGATTTTTTTAAAAATACGATATTCTTGCTTAACTAACGTTTCTACATAGGGATTAAGCATTTAGAACGAAATCTAATGTCAGAAAATGGCACTTTACTCTTGACATTTTTCGGTTTTTTCAATTTTCTGGGAAATCCTATCATTAGATTTTTTTAAAAATACGATATTCTTGCTTAACTAACGTTTTTACATAGGGATTAAGCATTTAGAACGAAATCTAATGTAGGAAAATGGTACTTTACTCTTGATCGGTACGTTGGGACTTTGAAAATATTCGGGCGTTCCAATCGCTCGTCTGTTGCATCATGGCGCGTCTCGGCGCAATCGACCGATTCGCTCGATCCATTATTTTCGATTTACGGCTAAAATAAATTTTTCTCATTTTATTCAATAACATATTCTTGCTTAAATAACTTTTTTACATAGGGATTAAGCATTTAGAACGATACATTGTTTAAAATAAGGGCACTTTACTCTTGACATTTTACGGTTTTTTCAATTTTCTGAAAAATCCTATCATTAGATTTTTTTAAGAATACGATATTCTTGCTTAACTAACGTTTCTACATAGGGATTAAGCATTTAGAACGAAATCTAATGTCAGAAAATGGCACTTTACTCTTGACATTTTTCGGTTTTTTCAATTTTCTGGGAAATCCTATCATTAGATTTTTTTAAAAATACGATATTCTTGCTTAACTAACGTTTTTACATAGGGATTAAGTATTTAGAACGAAATCTAATGTAGGAAAATGGTACTTTACTCTTGATCGGTACGTTGGGACTTTGAAAATATTCGGGCGTACACGGCGCGCTCGGCGCTTCGAACAGCTCCGGTGTCCCCATTATTTTCGATTTACGGCTAAAATAAATTTTTCTAATTTTTTTCAATAACATATTCCTGCTAAAATAACTTTTTTACATAGGGATTAAGCATTTAGAACGATACATTGTTTAAAATAAGGGCACTTTACTCTTGACATTTTACGGTTTTTTCAATTTTCTGAAAAATCCTATCATTAGATTTTTTTAAGAATACGATATTCTTGCTTAACTAACGTTTCTACATAGGGATTAAGCATTTAGAACGAAATCTATTGTCAGAAAATGGCACTTTACTCTTGACATTTTTCGGTTTTTTCAAGTTTCTGAAAAATCCTATCATTAGATTTTTTTAAAAATACGATATTCTTGCTTAACTAACGTTTCTACATAGGGATTAAGCATTTAGAACGAAATCTAATGTCAGAAAATGGCACTTTAGTCTTGACATTTTACGGTTTTTTCAATTTTCTGGGAAATCCTATCATTAGATTTTTTTAAAAATACGATATTCTTGCTTAACTAACGTTTTTACATAGGGATTAAGCATTTAGAACGAAATCTAATGTAGGAAAATGGTACTTTACTCTTGATCGGTACGTTGGGACTTTGAAAATATTCGGGCGTTCCAATCGCTCGTCTGTTGCATCATAGCGCGTCTCGGCGCAATCGACCGATTCGCTCGATCCATTATTTTCGATTTACGGCTAAAATAAATTTTTCTCATTTTATTCAATAACATATTCCTGCTTAAATAACTTTTTTACATAGGGATTAAGCATTTAGAACGATACATTGTTTAAAATAAGGGCACTTTACTCTTGACATTTTACGGTTTTTTCAATTTTCTGAAAAATCCTATCATTAGATTTTTTTAAGAATACGATATTCTTGCTTAACTAACGTTTCTACATAGGGATTAAGCATTTAGAACGAAATCTAATGTCAGAAAATGGCACTTTACTCTTGACATTTTTCGGTTTTTTCAATTTTCTGGGAAATCCTATCATTAGATTTTTTTAAAAATACGATATTCTTGCTTAACTAACGTTTTTACATAGGGATTAAGTATTTAGAACGAAATCTAATGTAGGAAAATGGTACTTTACTCTTGATCGGTACGTTGGGACTTTGAAAATATTCGGGCGTACACGGCGCGCTCGGCGCTTCGAACAGCTCCGGTGTCCCCATTATTTTCGATTTACGGCTAAAATAAATTTTTCTAATTTTTTTCAATAACATATTCCTGCTAAAATAACTTTTTTACATAGGGATTAAGCATTTAGAACGATACATTGTTTAAAATAAGGGCACTTTACTCTTGACATTTTACGGTTTTTTCAATTTTCTGAAAAATCCTATCATTAGATTTTTTTAAAAATACGATATTCTTGCTTAACTAACGTTTCTACATAGGGATTAAGCATTTAGAACGAAATCTAATGTCAGAAAATGGCACTTTACTCTTGACATTTTTCGGTTTTTTCAATTTTCTGGGAAATCCTATCATTAGATTTTTTTAAAAATACGATATTCTTGCTTAACTAACGTTTTTACATAGGGATTAAGCATTTAGAACGAAATCTAATGTAGGAAAATGGTACTTTACTCTTGATCGGTACGTTGGGACTTTGAAAATATTCGGGCGTTCCAATCGCTCGTCTGTTGCATCATGGCGCGTCTCGGCGCAATCGACCGATTCGCTCGATCCATTATTTTCGATTTACGGCTAAAATAAATTTTTCTCATTTTATTCAATAACATATTCCTGCTAAAATAACTTTTTTACATAGGGATTAAGCATTTAGAACGATACATTGTTTAAAATAAGGGCACTTTACTCTTGACATTTTACGGTTTTTTCAATTTTCTGAAAAATCCTATCATTAGATTTTTTTAAAAATACGATATTCTTGCTTAACTAACGTTTCTACATAGGGATTAAGCATTTAGAACGAAATCTAATGTCAGAAAATGGCACTTTACTCTTGACATTTTTCGGTTTTTTCAATTTTCTGGGAAATCCTATCATTAGATTTTTTTAAAAATACGATATTCTTGCTTAACTAACGTTTTTACATAGGGATTAAGCATTTAGAACGAAATCTAATGTAGGAAAATGGTACTTTACTCTTGATCGGTACGTTGGGACTTTGAAAATATTCGGGCGTTCCAATCGCTCGTCTGTTGCATCATGGCGCGTCTCGGCGCAATCGACCGATTCGCTCGATCCATTATTTTCGATTTACGGCTAAAATAAATTTTTCTCATTTTATTCAATAACATATTCCTGCTAAAATAACTTTTTTACATAGGGATTAAGCATTTAGAACGATACATTGTTTAAAATAAGGGCACTTTACTCTTGACATTTTACGGTTTTTTCAATTTTCTGAAAAATCCTATCATTAGATTTTTTTAAAAATACGATATTCTTGCTTAACTAACGTTTCTACATAGGGATTAAGCATTTAGAACGAAATCTAATGTCAGAAAATGGCACTTTACTCTTGACATTTTTCGGTTTTTTCAATTTTCTGGAAAATCCTATCATTAGATTTTTTTAAAAATACGATATTCTTGCTTAACTAACGTTTTTACATAGGGATTAAGTATTTAGAACGAAATCTAATGTAGGAAAATGGTACTTTACTCTTGATCGGTACGTTGGGACTTTGAAAATATTCGGGCGTACGCGGCGCGCTCGGCGCTTCGAACAGCTCCGGTGTCCCCATTATTTTCGATTTACGGCTAAAATAAATTTTTCTAATTTTTTTCAATAACATATTCCTGCTAAAATAACTTTTTTACATAGGGATTAAGCATTTAGAACGATACATTGTTTAAAATAAGGGCACTTTACTCTTGACATTTTACGGTTTTTTCAATTTTCTGAAAAATCCTATCATTAGATTTTTTTAAAAATACGATATTCTTGCTTAACTAACGTTTCTACATAGGGTTTAAGCATTTAGAACGAAATCTGATGTCAGAAAATGGCACTTTACTCTTGACATTTTTCGGTTTTTTCAATTTTCTGGGAAATCCTATCATTAGATTTTTTTAAAAATACGATATTCTTGCTTAACTAACGTTTTTACATAGGGATTAAGCATTTAGAACGAAATCTAATGTAGGAAAATGGTACTTTACTCTTGATCGGTACGTTGGGACTTTGAAAATATTCGGGCGTACGCGGCGCGCTCGGCGCTTCGAACAGCTCCGGTGTCCCCATTATTTTCGATTTACGGCTAAAATAAATTTTTCTAATTTTTTTCAATAACATATTCCTGCTAAAATAACTTTTTTACATAGGGATTAAGCATTTAGAACGATACATTGTTTAAAATAAGGGCACTTTACTCTTGACATTTTACGGTTTTTTCAATTTTCTGAAAAATCCTATCATTAGATTTTTTTAAAAATACGATATTCTTGCTTAACTAACGTTTCTACATAGGGATTAAGCATTTAGAACGAAATCTAATGTCAGAAAATGGCACTTTACTCTTGACATTTTACGGTTTTTTCAATTTTCTGGGAAATCCTATCATTAGATTTTTTTAAAAATACGATATTCTTGCTTAACTAACGTTTTTACATAGGGATTAAGCATTTAGAACGAAATCTAATGTAGGAAAATGGTACTTTACTCTTGATCGGTACGTTGGGACTTTGAAAATATTCGGGCGTTCCAATCGCTCGTCTGTTGCATCATGGCGCGTCTCGGCGCAATCGACCGATTCGCTCGATCCATTATTTTCGATTTACGGCTAAAATAAATTTTTCTCATTTTATTCAATAACATATTCCTGCTAAAATAACTTTTTTACATAGGGATTAAGCATTTAGAACGATACATTGTTTAAAATAAGGGCACTTTACTCTTGACATTTTACGGTTTTTTCAATTTTCTGAAAAATCCTATCATTAGATTTTTTTAAAAATACGATATTCTTGCTTAACTAACGTTTCTACATAGGGATTAAGCATTTAGAACGAAATCTAATGTCAGAAAATGGCACTTTACTCTTGACATTTTTCGGTTTTTTCAATTTTCTGGGAAATCCTATCATTAGATTTTTTTAAAAATACGATATTCTTGCTTAACTAACGTTTTTACATAGGGATTAAGCATTTAGAACGAAATCTAATGTAGGAAAATGGTACTTTACTCTTGATCGGTACGTTGGGACTTTGAAAATATTCGGGCGTTCCAATCGCTCGTCTGTTGCATCATGGCGCGTCTCGGCGCAATCGACCGATTCGCTCGATCCATTATTTTCGATTTACGGCTAAAATAAATTTTTCTCATTTTATTCAATAACATATTCCTGCTAAAATAACTTTTTTACATAGGGATTAAGCATTTAGAACGATACATTGTTTAAAATAAGGGCACTTTACTCTTGACATTTTACGGTTTTTTCAATTTTCTGAAAAATCCTATCATTAGATTTTTTTAAAAATACGATATTCTTGCTTAACTAACGTTTCTACATAGGGATTAAGCATTTAGAACGAAATCTAATGTCAGAAAATGGCACTTTACTCTTGACATTTTTCGGTTTTTTCAATTTTCTGGAAAATCCTATCATTAGATTTTTTTAAAAATACGATATTCTTGCTTAACTAACGTTTTTACATAGGGATTAAGTATTTAGAACGAAATCTAATGTAGGAAAATGGTACTTTACTCTTGATCGGTACGTTGGGACTTTGAAAATATTCGGGCGTACGCGGCGCGCTCGGCGCTTCGAACAGCTCCGGTGTCCCCATTATTTTCGATTTACGGCTAAAATAAATTTTTCTAATTTTTTTCAATAACATATTCCTGCTAAAATAACTTTTTTACATAGGGATTAAGCATTTAGAACGATACATTGTTTAAAATAAGGGCACTTTACTCTTGACATTTTACGGTTTTTTCAATTTTCTGAAAAATCCTATCATTAGATTTTTTTAAAAATACGATATTCTTGCTTAACTAACGTTTCTACATAGGGATTAAGCATTTAGAACGAAATCTGATGTCAGAAAATGGCACTTTACTCTTGACATTTTTCGGTTTTTTCAATTTTCTGGGAAATCCTATCATTAGATTTTTTTAAAAATACGATATTCTTGCTTAACTAACGTTTTTACATAGGGATTAAGCATTTAGAACGAAATCTAATGTAGGAAAATGGTACTTTACTCTTGATCGGTACGTTGGGACTTTGAAAATATTCGGGCGTACGCGGCGCGCTCGGCGCTTCGAACAGCTCCGGTGTCCCCATTATTTTCGATTTACGGCTAAAATAAATTTTTCTAATTTTTTTCAATAACATATTCCTGCTAAAATAACTTTTTTACATAGGGATTAAGCATTTAGAACGATACATTGTTTAAAATAAGGGCACTTTACTCTTGACATTTTACGGTTTTTTCAATTTTCTGAAAAATCCTATCATTAGATTTTTTTAAGAATACGATATTCTTGCTTAACTAACGTTTCTACATAGGGATTAAGCATTTAGAACGAAATCTAATGTCAGAAAATGGCACTTTACTCTTGACATTTTTCGGTTTTTTCAATTTTCTGGAAAATCCTATCATTAGATTTTTTTAAAAATACAATATTCTTGCTTAACTAACGTTTTTACATAGGGATTAAGTATTTAGAACGAAATCTAATGTAGGAAAATGGTACTTTACTCTTGATCGGTACGTTGGGACTTTGAAAATATTCGGGCGTACGCGGCGCGCTCGGCGCTTCGAACAGCTCCGGTGTCCCCATTATTTTCGATTTACGGCTAAAATAAATTTTTCTAATTTTTTTCAATAACATATTCCTGCTAAAATAACTTTTTTACATAGGGATTAAGCATTTAGAACGATACATTGTTTAAAATAAGGGCACTTTACTCTTGACATTTTACGGTTTTTTCAATTTTCTGAAAAATCCTATCATTAGATTTTTTTAAGAATACGATATTCTTGCTTAACTAACGTTTCTACATAGGGATTAAGCATTTAGAACGAAATCTATTGTCAGAAAATGGCACTTTACTCTTGACATTTTTCGGTTTTTTCAAGTTTCTGAAAAATCCTATCATTAGATTTTTTTAAAAATACGATATTCTTGCTTAACTAACGTTTCTACATAGGGATTAAGCATTTAGAACGAAATCTAATGTCAGAAAATGGCACTTTAGTCTTGACATTTTACGGTTTTTTCAATTTTCTGGGAAATCCTATCATTAGATTTTTTTAAAAATACGATATTCTTGCTTAACTAACGTTTTTACATAGGGATTAAGCATTTAGAACGAAATCTAATGTAGGAAAATGGTACTTTACTCTTGATCGGTACGTTGGGACTTTGAAAATATTCGGGCGTTCCAATCGCTCGTCTGTTGCATCATAGCGCGTCTCGGCGCAATCGACCGATTCGCTCGATCCATTATTTTCGATTTACGGCTAAAATAAATTTTTCTCATTTTATTCAATAACATATTCCTGCTTAAATAACTTTTTTACATAGGGATTAAGCATTTAGAACGATACATTGTTTAAAATAAGGGCACTTTACTCTTGACATTTTACGGTTTTTTCAATTTTCTGAAAAATCCTATCATTAGATTTTTTTAAGAATACGATATTCTTGCTTAACTAACGTTTCTACATAGGGATTAAGCATTTAGAACGAAATCTAATGTCAGAAAATGGCACTTTACTCTTGACATTTTTCGGTTTTTTCAATTTTCTGGGAAATCCTATCATTAGATTTTTTTAAAAATACGATATTCTTGCTTAACTAACGTTTTTACATAGGGATTAAGTATTTAGAACGAAATCTAATGTAGGAAAATGGTACTTTACTCTTGATCGGTACGTTGGGACTTTGAAAATATTCGGGCGTACACGGCGCGCTCGGCGCTTCGAACAGCTCCGGTGTCCCCATTATTTTCGATTTACGGCTAAAATAAATTTTTCTAATTTTTTTCAATAACATATTCCTGCTAAAATAACTTTTTTACATAGGGATTAAGCATTTAGAACGATACATTGTTTAAAATAAGGGCACTTTACTCTTGACATTTTACGGTTTTTTCAATTTTCTGAAAAATCCTATCATTAGATTTTTTTAAAAATACGATATTCTTGCTTAACTAACGTTTCTACATAGGGATTAAGCATTTAGAACGAAATCTAATGTCAGAAAATGGCACTTTACTCTTGACATTTTTCGGTTTTTTCAATTTTCTGGGAAATCCTATCATTAGATTTTTTTAAAAATACGATATTCTTGCTTAACTAACGTTTTTACATAGGGATTAAGCATTTAGAACGAAATCTAATGTAGGAAAATGGTACTTTACTCTTGATCGGTACGTTGGGACTTTGAAAATATTCGGGCGTTCCAATCGCTCGTCTGTTGCATCATGGCGCGTCTCGGCGCAATCGACCGATTCGCTCGATCCATTATTTTCGATTTACGGCTAAAATAAATTTTTCTCATTTTATTCAATAACATATTCCTGCTAAAATAACTTTTTTACATAGGGATTAAGCATTTAGAACGATACATTGTTTAAAATAAGGGCACTTTACTCTTGACATTTTACGGTTTTTTCAATTTTCTGAAAAATCCTATCATTAGATTTTTTTAAAAATACGATATTCTTGCTTAACTAACGTTTCTACATAGGGATTAAGCATTTAGAACGAAATCTAATGTCAGAAAATGGCACTTTACTCTTGACATTTTTCGGTTTTTTCAATTTTCTGGGAAATCCTATCATTAGATTTTTTTAAAAATACGATATTCTTGCTTAACTAACGTTTTTACATAGGGATTAAGCATTTAGAACGAAATCTAATGTAGGAAAATGGTACTTTACTCTTGATCGGTACGTTGGGACTTTGAAAATATTCGGGCGTTCCAATCGCTCGTCTGTTGCATCATGGCGCGTCTCGGCGCAATCGACCGATTCGCTCGATCCATTATTTTCGATTTACGGCTAAAATAAATTTTTCTCATTTTATTCAATAACATATTCCTGCTAAAATAACTTTTTTACATAGGGATTAAGCATTTAGAACGATACATTGTTTAAAATAAGGGCACTTTACTCTTGACATTTTACGGTTTTTTCAATTTTCTGAAAAATCCTATCATTAGATTTTTTTAAAAATACGATATTCTTGCTTAACTAACGTTTCTACATAGGGATTAAGCATTTAGAACGAAATCTAATGTCAGAAAATGGCACTTTACTCTTGACATTTTTCGGTTTTTTCAATTTTCTGGAAAATCCTATCATTAGATTTTTTTAAAAATACGATATTCTTGCTTAACTAACGTTTTTACATAGGGATTAAGTATTTAGAACGAAATCTAATGTAGGAAAATGGTACTTTACTCTTGATCGGTACGTTGGGACTTTGAAAATATTCGGGCGTACGCGGCGCGCTCGGCGCTTCGAACAGCTCCGGTGTCCCCATTATTTTCGATTTACGGCTAAAATAAATTTTTCTAATTTTTTTCAATAACATATTCCTGCTAAAATAACTTTTTTACATAGGGATTAAGCATTTAGAACGATACATTGTTTAAAATAAGGGCACTTTACTCTTGACATTTTACGGTTTTTTCAATTTTCTGAAAAATCCTATCATTAGATTTTTTTAAAAATACGATATTCTTGCTTAACTAACGTTTCTACATAGGGATTAAGCATTTAGAACGAAATCTGATGTCAGAAAATGGCACTTTACTCTTGACATTTTTCGGTTTTTTCAATTTTCTGGGAAATCCTATCATTAGATTTTTTTAAAAATACGATATTCTTGCTTAACTAACGTTTTTACATAGGGATTAAGCATTTAGAACGAAATCTAATGTAGGAAAATGGTACTTTACTCTTGATCGGTACGTTGGGACTTTGAAAATATTCGGGCGTACGCGGCGCGCTCGGCGCTTCGAACAGCTCCGGTGTCCCCATTATTTTCGATTTACGGCTAAAATAAATTTTTCTAATTTTTTTCAATAACATATTCCTGCTAAAATAACTTTTTTACATAGGGATTAAGCATTTAGAACGATACATTGTTTAAAATAAGGGCACTTTACTCTTGACATTTTACGGTTTTTTCAATTTTCTGAAAAATCCTATCATTAGATTTTTTTAAAAATACGATATTCTTGCTTAACTAACGTTTCTACATAGGGATTAAGCATTTAGAACGAAATCTAATGTCAGAAAATGGCACTTTACTCTTGACATTTTACGGTTTTTTCAATTTTCTGGGAAATCCTATCATTAGATTTTTTTAAAAATACGATATTCTTGCTTAACTAACGTTTTTACATAGGGATTAAGCATTTAGAACGAAATCTAATGTAGGAAAATGGTACTTTACTCTTGATCGGTACGTTGGGACTTTGAAAATATTCGGGCGTTCCAATCGCTCGTCTGTTGCATCATGGCGCGTCTCGGCGCAATCGACCGATTCGCTCGATCCATTATTTTCGATTTACGGCTAAAATAAATTTTTCTCATTTTATTCAATAACATATTCCTGCTAAAATAACTTTTTTACATAGGGATTAAGCATTTAGAACGATACATTGTTTAAAATAAGGGCACTTTACTCTTGACATTTTACGGTTTTTTCAATTTTCTGAAAAATCCTATCATTAGATTTTTTTAAAAATACGATATTCTTGCTTAACTAACGTTTCTACATAGGGATTAAGCATTTAGAACGAAATCTAATGTCAGAAAATGGCACTTTACTCTTGACATTTTTCGGTTTTTTCAATTTTCTGGGAAATCCTATCATTAGATTTTTTTAAAAATACGATATTCTTGCTTAACTAACGTTTTTACATAGGGATTAAGCATTTAGAACGAAATCTAATGTAGGAAAATGGTACTTTACTCTTGATCGGTACGTTGGGACTTTGAAAATATTCGGGCGTTCCAATCGCTCGTCTGTTGCATCATGGCGCGTCTCGGCGCAATCGACCGATTCGCTCGATCCATTATTTTCGATTTACGGCTAAAATAAATTTTTCTCATTTTATTCAATAACATATTCCTGCTAAAATAACTTTTTTACATAGGGATTAAGCATTTAGAACGATACATTGTTTAAAATAAGGGCACTTTACTCTTGACATTTTACGGTTTTTTCAATTTTCTGAAAAATCCTATCATTAGATTTTTTTAAAAATACGATATTCTTGCTTAACTAACGTTTCTACATAGGGATTAAGCATTTAGAACGAAATCTAATGTCAGAAAATGGCACTTTACTCTTGACATTTTTCGGTTTTTTCAATTTTCTGGAAAATCCTATCATTAGATTTTTTTAAAAATACGATATTCTTGCTTAACTAACGTTTTTACATAGGGATTAAGTATTTAGAACGAAATCTAATGTAGGAAAATGGTACTTTACTCTTGATCGGTACGTTGGGACTTTGAAAATATTCGGGCGTACGCGGCGCGCTCGGCGCTTCGAACAGCTCCGGTGTCCCCATTATTTTCGATTTACGGCTAAAATAAATTTTTCTAATTTTTTTCAATAACATATTCCTGCTAAAATAACTTTTTTACATAGGGATTAAGCATTTAGAACGATACATTGTTTAAAATAAGGGCACTTTACTCTTGACATTTTACGGTTTTTTCAATTTTCTGAAAAATCCTATCATTAGATTTTTTTAAAAATACGATATTCTTGCTTAACTAACGTTTCTACATAGGGATTAAGCATTTAGAACGAAATCTGATGTCAGAAAATGGCACTTTACTCTTGACATTTTTCGGTTTTTTCAATTTTCTGGGAAATCCTATCATTAGATTTTTTTAAAAATACGATATTCTTGCTTAACTAACGTTTTTACATAGGGATTAAGCATTTAGAACGAAATCTAATGTAGGAAAATGGTACTTTACTCTTGATCGGTACGTTGGGACTTTGAAAATATTCGGGCGTACGCGGCGCGCTCGGCGCTTCGAACAGCTCCGGTGTCCCCATTATTTTCGATTTACGGCTAAAATAAATTTTTCTAATTTTTTTCAATAACATATTCCTGCTAAAATAACTTTTTTACATAGGGATTAAGCATTTAGAACGATACATTGTTTAAAATAAGGGCACTTTACTCTTGACATTTTACGGTTTTTTCAATTTTCTGAAAAATCCTATCATTAGATTTTTTTAAAAATACGATATTCTTGCTTAACTAACGTTTCTACATAGGGATTAAGCATTTAGAACGAAATCTAATGTCAGAAAATGGCACTTTACTCTTGACATTTTACGGTTTTTTCAATTTTCTGGGAAATCCTATCATTAGATTTTTTTAAAAATACGATATTCTTGCTTAACTAACGTTTTTACATAGGGATTAAGCATTTAGAACGAAATCTAATGTAGGAAAATGGTACTTTACTCTTGATCGGTACGTTGGGACTTAGAAAATATTCGGCCGTACGCGGCGCGTCTCGGCGCTTCGAACAGCTCCGGTGTCCCCATTATTTTCGATTTACGGCTAAAATAAATTTTTCTAATTTTTTTCAATTACATATTCTTGCTTAGATAACTTTTTTACATAGGGATTAAGCATTTAGAACGACATATTGTTTAAAATAATGGTACTTTACTCTTGTGATTTTACGGTTTTTTCAATTTTCTGAAAAATCCTATCATTAGATTTTTTTAAAAATACGATATTCTTGCTTAACTAACGTTTCTACATAGGGATTAAGCATTTAGAACGAAATCTAATGTCAGAAAATGGCACTTTACTCTTGACATTTTTCGGTTTTTTCAATTTTCTGGGAAATCCTATCATTAGATTTTTTTAAAAATACGATATTCTTGCTTAACTAACGTTTTTACATAGGGATTAAGCATTTAGAACGAAATCTAATGTAGGAAAATGGTACTTTACTCTTGATCGGTACGTTGGGACTTTGAAAATATTCGGGCGTTCCAATCGCTCGTCTGTTGCATCATGGCGCGTCTCGGCGCAATCGACCGATTCGCTCGATCCATTATTTTCGATTTACGGCTAAAATAAATTTTTCTCATTTTATTCAATAACATATTCTTGCTTAAATAACTTTTTTACATAGGGATTAAGCATTTAGAACGATACATTGTTTAAAATAAGGGCACTTTACTCTTGACATTTTACGGTTTTTTCAATTTTCTGAAAAATCCTATCATTAGATTTTTTTAAGAATACGATATTCTTGCTTAACTAACGTTTCTACATAGGGATTAAGCATTTAGAACGAAATCTAATGTCAGAAAATGGCACTTTACTCTTGACATTTTTCGGTTTTTTCAATTTTCTGGAAAATCCTATCATTAGATTTTTTTAAAAATACGATATTCTTGCTTAACTAACGTTTTTACATAGGGATTAAGTATTTAGAACGAAATCTAATGTAGGAAAATGGTACTTTACTCTTGATCGGTACGTTGGGACTTTGAAAATATTCGGGCGTACGCGGCGCGCTCGGCGCTTCGAACAGCTCCGGTGTCCCCATTATTTTCGATTTACGGCTAAAATAAATTTTTCTAATTTTTTTCAATAACATATTCCTGCTAAAATAACTTTTTTACATAGGGATTAAGCATTTAGAACGATACATTGTTTAAAATAAGGGCACTTTACTCTTGACATTTTACGGTTTTTTCAATTTTCTGAAAAATCCTATCATTAGATTTTTTTAAAAATACGATATTCTTGCTTAACTAACGTTTCTACATAGGGATTAAGCATTTAGAACGAAATCTAATGTCAGAAAATGGCACTTTACTCTTGACATTTTTCGGTTTTTTCAATTTTCTGGAAAATCCTATCATTAGATTTTTTTAAAAATACGATATTCTTGCTTAACTAACGTTTTTACATAGGGATTAAGTATTTAGAACGAAATCTAATGTAGGAAAATGGTACTTTACTCTTGATCGGTACGTTGGGACTTTGAAAATATTCGGGCGTTCCAATCGCTCGTCTGTTGCATCATAGCGCGTCTCGGCGCAATCGACCGATTCGCTCGATCCATTATTTTCGATTTACGGCTAAAATAAATTTTTCTCATTTTATTCAATAACATATTCCTGCTAAAATAACTTTTTTACATAGGGATTAAGCATTTAGAACGATACATTGTTTAAAATAAGGGCACTTTACTCTTGACATTTTACGGTTTTTTCAATTTTCTGAAAAATCCTATCATTAGATTTTTTTAAAAATACGATATTCTTGCTTAACTAACGTTTCTACATAGGGATTAAGCATTTAGAACGAAATCTAATGTCAGAAAATGGCACTTTACTCTTGACATTTTTCGGTTTTTTCAATTTTCTGGGAAATCCTATCATTAGATTTTTTTAAAAATACGATATTCTTGCTTAACTAACGTTTTTACATAGGGATTAAGCATTTAGAACGAAATCTAATGTAGGAAAATGGTACTTTACTCTTGATCGGTACGTTGGGACTTTGAAAATATTCGGGCGTTCCAATCGCTCGTCTGTTGCATCATGGCGCGTCTCGGCGCAATCGACCGATTCGCTCGATCCATTATTTTCGATTTACGGCTAAAATAAATTTTTCTCATTTTATTCAATAACATATTCCTGCTAAAATAACTTTTTTACATAGGGATTAAGCATTTAGAACGATACATTGTTTAAAATAAGGGCACTTTACTCTTGACATTTTACGGTTTTTTCAATTTTCTGAAAAATCCTATCATTAGATTTTTTTAAAAATACGATATTCTTGCTTAACTAACGTTTCTACATAGGGATTAAGCATTTAGAACGAAATCTAATGTCAGAAAATGGCACTTTACTCTTGACATTTTTCGGTTTTTTCAATTTTCTGGAAAATCCTATCATTAGATTTTTTTAAAAATACGATATTCTTGCTTAACTAACGTTTTTACATAGGGATTAAGTATTTAGAACGAAATCTAATGTAGGAAAATGGTACTTTACTCTTGATCGGTACGTTGGGACTTTGAAAATATTCGGGCGTACGCGGCGCGCTCGGCGCTTCGAACAGCTCCGGTGTCCCCATTATTTTCGATTTACGGCTAAAATAAATTTTTCTAATTTTTTTCAATAACATATTCCTGCTAAAATAACTTTTTTACATAGGGATTAAGCATTTAGAACGATACATTGTTTAAAATAAGGGCACTTTACTCTTGACATTTTACGGTTTTTTCAATTTTCTGAAAAATCCTATCATTAGATTTTTTTAAAAATACGATATTCTTGCTTAACTAACGTTTCTACATAGGGATTAAGCATTTAGAACGAAATCTGATGTCAGAAAATGGCACTTTACTCTTGACATTTTTCGGTTTTTTCAATTTTCTGGGAAATCCTATCATTAGATTTTTTTAAAAATACGATATTCTTGCTTAACTAACGTTTTTACATAGGGATTAAGCATTTAGAACGAAATCTAATGTAGGAAAATGGTACTTTACTCTTGATCGGTACGTTGGGACTTTGAAAATATTCGGGCGTACGCGGCGCGCTCGGCGCTTCGAACAGCTCCGGTGTCCCCATTATTTTCGATTTACGGCTAAAATAAATTTTTCTAATTTTTTTCAATAACATATTCCTGCTAAAATAACTTTTTTACATAGGGATTAAGCATTTAGAACGATACATTGTTTAAAATAAGGGCACTTTACTCTTGACATTTTACGGTTTTTTCAATTTTCTGAAAAATCCTATCATTAGATTTTTTTAAAAATACGATATTCTTGCTTAACTAACGTTTCTACATAGGGATTAAGCATTTAGAACGAAATCTAATGTCAGAAAATGGCACTTTACTCTTGACATTTTACGGTTTTTTCAATTTTCTGGGAAATCCTATCATTAGATTTTTTTAAAAATACGATATTCTTGCTTAACTAACGTTTTTACATAGGGATTAAGCATTTAGAACGAAATCTAATGTAGGAAAATGGTACTTTACTCTTGATCGGTACGTTGGGACTTAGAAAATATTCGGCCGTACGCGGCGCGTCTCGGCGCTTCGAACAGCTCCGGTGTCCCCATTATTTTCGATTTACGGCTAAAATAAATTTTTCTAATTTTTTTCAATTACATATTCTTGCTTAGATAACTTTTTTACATAGGGATTAAGCATTTAGAACGACATATTGTTTAAAATAATGGTACTTTACTCTTGTGATTTTTCGGTTTTTTTTGATTATTTGGAAAAATAAATTTTTGTAATTTTTTTAAATACGATATTCGTGATCAGTGAACGATTTCACATATGGATTAAGCATTTAGAATCGTGCGGAAGCGTTATTAAAAAAGTTTACTCGATGCGATGGGACTTTGAAAAGTTTGTGAAAATTTTCATATTGGGAAAAAATGTGTAATTTTTTGTCTAGTGTACGGTGGTGTAATTTATTTTAATGTTTACTATAAATTTTTTTTTCGTTCGTTCACGCGCTATGTTACAACAGCACGGCCGGGCGGTCTGTTGCCGCGGCGGTTTACACTCGTAAGCGCGCGTGCTATTCGGCCGGCGGCGCCGGCGTCCTTGCCGGCCGTTCGGTATCTATAAGAGATACACGGTCCGTGCGAGGCGGACGGAGCAGAGCGGGTTTTGGGCCAATTCTACGATCTCGGTCGAGAAGCTGTCTCAGAGCTCCTTCGGGGCTTCAGTCCTGACTGTTTCGTGCCGTTTACGTTACGGACTTTTCTCCACACAGCGTGGCCACGGGTCGGTGTCTTTGACCGAATGGCCCATATGTGGCAAGCCCTACGGGGTTGGTTACCCGTATGCACTTTGTATGTATACTCGTACTCACTGAGCAATCGACTCTTCTGTCCGAGCGATGGAAAAATTTTTTAAAATGCATCTGTAAGATTTGGAAGCAAATCGTACCAATTGAAAACTGTGGCTAAAATGAATAGCCCAGTGGAGAGAGAAAACTATCAAAAAACTGATTTTTTAAATCAAGAGGTGTCAGAAATCGAAATGCCTAGCGCGAGCGGAAGAACACGCTTTCTCGCCAGTCCAGCATGTGTCCTGTCCGTTCTTCCTCGGCTTGCCGATTTTGCCCAGATCAGAGGTTTCGTGCTTCCGGCGGTCAGAAGATCAGCGTGAGCGTACGCGCTTCCACGACTATGGCATCACCCATGTACTTTTTCCTTTGAATATATTTGAGTACATAAAAAATATTAAAACATATAGAGAGAACTGTGTCTTGGATCTTAAAAATTTGTCAATAGCGATGATATATTATTACTTAACTTGAAGTATTTGTACGTTTTAGCTGGGACGTACATTTATCTTACAAGATGTTAATAGCG
>NW_027476536.1:85000-87500 GCF_051020955.1 Megalopta genalis | reverse complement strand
CACAAAAATATATAAAAATGTACAAAGTTGGGATGTGGTGTGGTGGAGAAGAGTTGGGCCCGACCAGATCATTCGTGCGTGATTTACACGGCAGACGTGTGTACTACACGTATTAGGCCTTTGATCTGCGTTGCGTAGGCCATCTTCCTTCCAAGACACACACGTGTTGGGGTTTGTGTGATTTTATGATAGTGCCTCAACACGGAAAAATAAGCGTACGAGAAGAGTTGGGCCCGACCAGATCATTCGTGCGTGATTTATACACGGCCAGACGCGTATTATATTACACGTATTAGGCCTTTGATCTGCGTTGCGTAGGCCATCTTCTCGATAGAGAGAAAGCCAATGTATTCTTTTTTCTTTCTTTACACACACACACACACACAGTTGTAGTAGGACAGGGAGGGATGCGAGCGTGCTAATCACGCTTCCTCAAGTCTTCGCTGTGGTGTAAAAAAAAAAAGAAAAAAAGGAATCGTTGGGAAAGTCCAAAGGACGAAAATATCGGGCAGTCTGAAGATAACTTAATGCTCGTTTACATTGGTATCAAGAGAGACCGGCTTGTGTAGCTCGTTTCAATGCTGTGTCGTTGTCATTGACACCCTACTCTGTTGCGCGCTAGTGGCAGCATGAGCGTGGGACGTATATATATATGACACCCAGCTAGAGCCGGCCGTGAGTCCGTCCGGTGTAAATAACGACGAAAGGAGAGAGAAACTTTTCGAATCCAGTATCGGGTTGATAATTGTCCAGTTTGAATATCCATATCCCCGTCGTTTTTGGAGGTGATATACTCTCTGTGTTTCTTCGATAGAAGGCTTTTCAATGTTCTATTCGCTCCGACCGTCGAACTTGCAAGAAAACAGTGGTTTTGGATTTGCTCGTACATATATATATGGTTTCGACGGAAATATCTCGTTCTTTAAGGGACAATTATGTCGTTGTACGACGACTCCCGAATCTCCTTCGCGCGCTGGTTGGAGCTCTTCGGGTATCGGCTTGTTCCGAAATATAACACAAAAATGTGGTGGATAGCAAATACACATTATATATATGAGAGAATAAAAGGGAAAAATTACCCTGAACGGTGGATCACTTGGCTCGTGGGTCGATGAAGAACGCAGCTAATTGCGCGTCAACGTGTGAACTGCAGGACACATGAACATCGACATTTCGAACGCACATTGCGGTCCACGGATACAATTCCTGGACCACGCCTGGCTGAGGGTCGTTTACGTACTTATAAACTGCTTGCGTTGATGGCACTTGTTGCCTATATACGTACGAGCGAATGATGGGCGCTTCGTCGGCGTTTGTCGCGGTCCTATGAATATTGAGAAATTTTACGTACGTCTAACAGTCTTCGAGAGAGATGGAAATCGTGTTCGAACTAGCGTGAGTGTGGAAGGCGGTGTCGTGTGTCGTATATGTTTTATATACGTCCGCCCGTCTGAAACACCGCTTCGAAGCGGTGACAAAATCTTTTTCGGGACGATTCGTATCCGTAGAACTATCGAGATTTCACTGGTACATTTTCAACGCGCTCCCGACGTCGCCTGAAATGAAACGAGATGGGTTTAACCCACGAAAGCGTACTACACGAGTCTGTCCTATGTGAAGACTGTGTACAGAGATCGAACGAACGCATGAAAGAAATTGAACGAAAGAACACATAACCCGCAAAAATATAGAGTAGAATTGTGACCGTTGCTTCGAATTTGAATTTATATGTATATATATATATCATAGCCCCAGGGAGTGGAACCTATGAGTGTGGAAGGATGTCTCTTACCGTTATGTTGCCAGAGGAAAAAAAGTCTCTCTCTTCGTACGACACATTTGTGTACGAATTGTATCGATGGCTATATAGATCCGATGTTGCACATATTCTGAGTAAAGAACACCCCACCCGGGTTACCGTCCTAAAACTCTTCTATTGGTGTGGCTATGATGTGTGTGTGTCAACGCAATCGCGAGTCTGGTTCTACGGAAAACCGTTTGTCGGTCGCCCCATATATCTTTTTGTTCTCTTCAAATGATCGAATAGCGAAACCGCACGAGATCAATCGGTCGTCTAGTCCCCGAAAGTACTTTTCGGACGGACGTTAAAGTTATACCGATTGTAATCGTCTTGCGAGTGTTTCGAAGATCTATATTTGGAGAGGATATCGAATTTTATAAAAGATATATTGGTGAGGCGCGATAAACGGTTTTTTTTTTGCTTTAAGGGTTTTTTGTGTTTTTTTTATTTTTTTTTTTTTTTTGTGTTGCTCTGTACACGTTTCGCAAAATGCTTTCGGGGGGGGAAGCTCTGAAAAAATTTTTTTTCACGTTCCGACGACCTCAGAGTAGGCGAGATTACCCGCTGAATTTAAGCATATTACTAAGCGGAGGAAAAGAAACTAACCAGGATTTCCTTAGTAGCGGCGAGCGAACAGGAATTAGCCCAGCACTGAATCCCGCGGAGTTCCGCCGTTGGGAAATGTAGTGTTCAGGAGGG
>NW_027476536.1:77500-82500 GCF_051020955.1 Megalopta genalis | reverse complement strand
TTCCGTGGCGTTTCCCATCGGTGCGGTCGTCCTCTTCGGCCGCCATTCAACGCTCAGCTCAGAACTGGCACGGACTAGGGGAATCCGACTGTCTAATTAAAACAAAGCATTGCGATGGCCCCCACGGGTGTTGACGCAATGTGATTTCTGCCCAGTGCTCTGAATGTCAACGTGAAGAAATTCAAAAAAGCGCGGGTAAACGGCGGGAGTAACTATGACTCTCTTAAGGTAGCCAAATGCCTCGTCATCTAATTAGTGACGCGCATGAATGGATTAACGAGATTCCCATCTGTCCCTATCTACTGGCGGTGGCGGTCTGTGGCCACCCAGGGCGGGAGATAACCCCCGAACTAGCCCTCGCGTAGGAGGGTTGATCGGCCGAGTCGATGGGTGTATCGGCGATGAAGGCATTAGAGACCGTCAGTGCGTCGTACATGTAGTACTTCGCATAATGGCGAGGCCCTGATTTAGCATACGGGCTGTGGCGTGTTCTTTGTACAGCACTGTATGTGCTGTATGACTTCCGACTGGGGAACTGTTGTCACTCGTGGCATCAGTTCCCCAGTTTACGTTAAACGGTTTTTCAGACCGTTTTTCGTGGGCGGAACACGCCACTAGACAACACTCCGCTGGGCTCAGGAATACATGGGATGCAATCAATCCCCTGGGCAACCCAGGCCGCAAGGGGCAAACGTGCCCTAGCCACACTTGAGCCTCCACGAAAAAGGTACCGCTGGATAGCTCGTGTTCTTAAATACGCAGCGAACTGAACGAAGTGTGGTGGAGAGGAAGAGGCAGCCTCTCCGACTGCTGTCTCCCACGTGTTTGCCGTGCGTGGCGACCCTTGTCGTCGGAAAAGAGGATCCTGGGATCTGAGGGGGCCCTCTCCTGCGGGTGAGACGTCCCCAACACGTACCTTTGGCCTCTGCTTCGGCTAGATGGGCGGCTGGACGAGAAAAGCAGCCCTGGTCCAGTCAATCGGCTTGGAACGACCACACGCTTCGGGCAAGTGGGTTCTGCTGGGCGAGGACGCGGGCTGGGTAAGGAAACCGACCCAGCCAGCAGACTATATTCGGTGCGTAGCCCTAACTCAGCCTTTGGCGGGTTCCAAATTGTGTGGGTCGGTGGTGGCCGGGGAGCGCACTGGATGAAAGACCAAGACACATTATGGGTCTTAATAAAATTAATGAACAAAAAACTAAGCGTCCAAAGACGACGGGTCCAGCTCCTACTCGGAGTGAAGCCGTCGCCGCAGACGCGGGAACTGCAAATGCAGCTGTCAGTCCCCCCGCGTCTGTGAGAAAGACAAGATCCGGGAAGGTGATTAATATCGCCAATCCTCGGGTGATCTTGCAAAGATGTGTGACTCCCACGCGAGCGGTCTCGGTGAAAACCGAGCCCACGGTAGAAGGTACGCCGGACACCGGTAACGTGGAAGTAATCGAACGAGTCGGAGACACGTCACTCGTGAAGGTGCAGTCGGCACCCGAGCGTGTCGAGGACCCTACTGGTGACGGTTGGCAAACCGTCACCAAAAAGTCAAAGCGAGCCAAGCCGGGCGCACCCACCGGCAAGGCCGCAGTAAACCGGGCCAGGAGACCGAAGGGGACGTTCTCCGGGCAGAAGGTACGGCCTCTCGATCTCGTAAGAGACGAAGCCTTTAGGCGAGTGTCCGAAATACGGACCTTTTGCTTTCGACCTGAGTCGAAAGTCAATAAGGAGTCCGGGTCAAAGATACTCGCCGAGGTTGAGGCACTCAACGAGCTGGTCCAGGAGCTTATTCAACGGAATAGCTTCGTCGAAGGGCAGCTCGCCGCGGTCAGGGCGGACCTAAAAGCGCGTCCTGCCGTAATGAGTGCGATGCGACCTGGGCCGTCCAAGGGAACTCTCCCGAAGACGGCCTGCAACGCCGCGCAGTCGACTTACGCCCATGTGAACAAAGTCGACTGCAAAGGAGCTTCTCCGGAAGCGGGGAGACGGCCACAATCGCAGCATGTGGTAAAAATCTTCCCGCCGAAGGAAAAAGGACAGAGCAGCGAAGTTACGAAGGTTACTGTTCTGTCGCTCGTTAAACCAGCGAAGGAGGCGATCCGAGTAAAGTCGGTCCGACGCATCCACTCCGGTGGCATCGTCGTCGAGACCGACCGAAAGGAGGACCTGAAAGCCTTCGTTGGCAATAAGAAGCTCCGGAGCGCGGGTCTGTCCGTCTCCTTACCCACCAAGCGGGACCCCGAGGTTTTAGTTTACGACGTCCCGCGTCGGATGGGTAAGGACGAAATTGCCTCCAGTATTTGGAGGCAAAATCTCTGCGATGCGAACCAGAAGGATGTGCCTTCGGGAATTCGGGTCAGCCGCATGGCTGGCAAGACCCCGGAGACAGCCAACTGGGTCGTTGCCGTCAGTCCGCAGAATCTTCAGCGGCTGAAGCAGAGGGGTAGCCGAGTTTACCTTGGATGGAACTCCTGTCGTGTACGGGATTTCGTCCAGGTGCTTCGGTGCTACCGTTGCCAACGCTTCGGGCATACCTCGAAGCGTTGTAAATTCAAGGAGGACGTGTGCGGTCACTGCTCCCAAAAGGGGCATACCTTCACGCTCTGTAGCAAGAAGAGTGAACCTCCGGTCTGCTCTAATTGCAAGGACAGAGGGTGGGCTAGTGCACACAAGTCGCGGGACCCAGCTTGCGCTTCCTATCAGGCGGCGCTAGCTTTGGAGTCGTCCCGTGTCCGACTTGAGTGACGGGCAGACGTGGACTTGTCCACTCCGCCATTCGAACGGCATGCTGGGCGGACCCCTCGGGGTTCGCCCCCTCGGGCCAGGCTGAAGCCCCTCTTGCGGAGATAAATTGACTTTAACACTACTCCGTCAAGAGTGCCTGGATTGGGTTGGACTCGAGGTGGCAGCGGGAGTAGCACGTTGTCTTCCCCTGTCACGATAACGAACGAGGGTAGAGCCAGACCATCGGCACGCGTCGAGAGAGCGGCTAGTATAGTCCACATAGGACCCAGGCATAGCCCATCTTTAGACTCACAACGACGACACTAACTGTCCCTATCTACTGGCGGTGGCGGTCTGTGGCCACCCAGGGCGGGAGATAACCCCCGAACTAGCCCTCGCGTAGGAGGGTTGATCGGCCGAGTCGATGGGTGTATCGGCGATGAAGGCATTAGAGACCGTCAGTGCGTCGTACATGTAGTACTTCGCATAATGGCGAGGCCCTGATTTAGCATACGGGCTGTGGCGTGTTCTTTGTACAGCACTGTATGTGCTGTATGACTTCCGACTGGGGAACTGTTGTCACTCGTGGCATCAGTTCCCCAGTTTACGTTAAACGGTTTTTCAGACCGTTTTTCGTGGGCGGAACACGCCACTAGACAACACTCCGCTGGGCTCAGGAATACATGGGATGCAATCAATCCCCTGGGCAACCCAGGCCGCAAGGGGCAAACGTGCCCTAGCCACACTTGAGCCTCCACGAAAAAGGTACCGCTGGATAGCTCGTGTTCTTAAATACGCAGCGAACTGAACGAAGTGTGGTGGAGAGGAAGAGGCAGCCTCTCCGACTGCTGTCTCCCACGTGTTTGCCGTGCGTGGCGACCCTTGTCGTCGGAAAAGAGGATCCTGGGATCTGAGGGGGCCCTCTCCTGCGGGTGAGACGTCCCCAACACGTACCTTTGGCCTCTGCTTCGGCTAGATGGGCGGCTGGACGAGAAAAGCAGCCCTGGTCCAGTCAATCGGCTTGGAACGACCACACGCTTCGGGCAAGTGGGTTCTGCTGGGCGAGGACGCGGGCTGGGTAAGGAAACCGACCCAGCCAGCAGACTATATTCGGTGCGTAGCCCTAACCCAGCCTTTGGCGGGTTCCAAATTGTGTGGGTCGGTGGTGGCCGGGGAGCGCACTGGATGAAAGACCAAGACACATTATGGGTCTTAATAAAATTAATGAACAAAAAACTAAGCGTCCAAAGACGACGGGTCCAGCTCCTACTCGGAGTGAAGCCGTCGCCGCAGACGCGGGAACTGCAAATGCAGCTGTCAGTCCCCCCGCGTCTGTGAGAAAGACAAGATCCGGGAAGGTGATTAATATCGCCAATCCTCGTGTGATCTTGCAAAGATGTGTGACTCCCACGCGAGCGGTCTCGGTGAAAACCGAGCCCACGGTAGAAGGTACGCCGGACACCGGTAACGTGGAAGTAATCGAACGAGTCGGAGACACGTCACTCGTGAAGGTGCAGTCGGCACCCGAGCGTGTCGAGGACCCTACTGGTGACGGTTGGCAAACCGTCACCAAAAAGTCAAAGCGAGCCAAGCCGGGCGCACCCACCGGCAAGGCCGCAGTAAACCGGGCCAGGAGACCGAAGGGGACGTTCTCCGGGCAGAAGGTACGGCCTCTCGATCTCGTAAGAGACGAAGCCTTTAGGCGAGTGTCCGAAATACGGACCTTTTGCTTTCGACCTGAGTCGAAAGTCAATAAGGAGTCCGGGTCAAAGATACTCGCCGAGGTTGAGGCACTCAACGAGCTGGTCCAGGAGCTTATTCAACGGAATAGCTTCGTCGAAGGGCAGCTCGCCGCGGTCAGGGCGGACCTAAAAGCGCGTCCTGCCGTAATGAGTGCGATGCGACCTGGGCCGTCCAAGGGAACTCTCCCGAAGACGGCCTGCAACGCCGCGCAGTCGACTTACGCCCATGTGAACAAAGTCGACTGCAAAGGAGCTTCTCCGGAAGCGGGGAGACGGCCACAATCGCAGCATGTGGTAAAAATCTTCCCGCCGAAGGAAAAAGGACAGAGCAGCGAAGTTACGAAGGTTACTGTTCTGTCGCTCGTTAAACCAGCGAAGGAGGCGATCCGAATTAAGTCGGTCCGACGCATCCACTCCGGTGGCATCGTCGTCGAGACCGACCGAAAGGAGGACCTGCAAGCCTTCGTTGGCAATAAGAAGCTCCGGAGCGCGGGTCTGTCCGTCTCCTTACCTACCAAGCGGGACCCCGAGGTTTTAGTTTAC
>NW_027476536.1:47500-72500 GCF_051020955.1 Megalopta genalis | reverse complement strand
TTTAAAATAAGGGCACTTTACTCTTGACATTTTACGGTTTTTTCAATTTTCTGAAAAATCCTATCATTAGATTTTTTTAAGAATACGATATTCTTGCTTAACTAACGTTTCTACATAGGGATTAAGCATTTAGAACGAAATCTAATGTCAGAAAATGGCACTTTACTCTTGACATTTTTCGGTTTTTTCAATTTTCTGGGAAATCCTATCATTAGATTTTTTTAAAAATACGATATTCTTGCTTAACTAACGTTTCTACATAGGGATTAAGCATTTAGAACGAAATCTAATGTCAGAAAATGGCACTTTACTCTTGACATTTTTCGGTTTTTTCAATTTTCTGGGAAATCCTATCATTAGATTTTTTTAAAAATACGATATTCTTGCTTAACTAACGTTTTTACATAGGGATTAAGTATTTAGAACGAAATCTAATGTAGGAAAATGGTACTTTACTCTTGATCGGTACGTTGGGACTTTGAAAATATTCGGGCGTTCCAATCGCTCGTCTGTTGCATCATGGCGCGTCTCGGCGCAATCGACCGATTCGCTCGATCCATTATTTTCGATTTACGGCTAAAATAAATTTTTCTCATTTTATTCAATAACATATTCCTGCTAAAATAACTTTTTTACATAGGGATTAAGCATTTAGAACGATACATTGTTTAAAATAAGGGCACTTTACTCTTGACATTTTACGGTTTTTTCAATTTTCTGAAAAATCCTATCATTAGATTTTTTTAAAAATACGATATTCTTGCTTAACTAACGTTTCTACATAGGGATTAAGCATTTAGAACGAAATCTAATGTCAGAAAATGGCACTTTACTCTTGACATTTTTCGGTTTTTTCAATTTTCTGGGAAATCCTATCATTAGATTTTTTTAAAAATACGATATTCTTGCTTAACTAACGTTTTTACATAGGGATTAAGTATTTAGAACGAAATCTAATGTAGGAAAATGGTACTTTACTCTTGATCGGTACGTTGGGACTTTGAAAATATTCGGGCGTTCCAATCGCTCGTCTGTTGCATCATAGCGCGTCTCGGCGCAATCGACCGATTCGCTCGATCCATTATTTTCGATTTACGGCTAAAATAAATTTTTCTCATTTTATTCAATAACATATTCCTGCTAAAATAACTTTTTTACATAGGGATTAAGCATTTAGAACGATACATTGTTTAAAATAAGGGCACTTTACTCTTGACATTTTACGGTTTTTTCAATTTTCTGAAAAATCCTATCATTAGATTTTTTTAAAAATACGATATTCTTGCTTAACTAACGTTTCTACATAGGGATTAAGCATTTAGAACGAAATCTAATGTCAGAAAATGGCACTTTACTCTTGACATTTTTCGGTTTTTTCAATTTTCTGGGAAATCCTATCATTAGATTTTTTTAAAAATACGATATTCTTGCTTAACTAACGTTTTTACATAGGGATTAAGCATTTAGAACGAAATCTAATGTAGGAAAATGGTACTTTACTCTTGATCGGTACGTTGGGACTTTGAAAATATTCGGGCGTTCCAATCGCTCGTCTGTTGCATCATGGCGCGTCTCGGCGCAATCGACCGATTCGCTCGATCCATTATTTTCGATTTACGGCTAAAATAAATTTTTCTCATTTTATTCAATAACATATTCTTGCTTAAATAACTTTTTTACATAGGGATTAAGCATTTAGAACGATACATTGTTTAAAATAAGGGCACTTTACTCTTGACATTTTACGGTTTTTTCAATTTTCTGAAAAATCCTATCATTAGATTTTTTTAAGAATACGATATTCTTGCTTAACTAACGTTTCTACATAGGGATTAAGCATTTAGAACGAAATCTAATGTCAGAAAATGGCACTTTACTCTTGACATTTTTCGGTTTTTTCAATTTTCTGGGAAATCCTATCATTAGATTTTTTTAAAAATACGATATTCTTGCTTAACTAACGTTTTTACATAGGGATTAAGTATTTAGAACGAAATCTAATGTAGGAAAATGGTACTTTACTCTTGATCGGTACGTTGGGACTTTGAAAATATTCGGGCGTACACGGCGCGCTCGGCGCTTCGAACAGCTCCGGTGTCCCCATTATTTTCGATTTACGGCTAAAATAAATTTTTCTAATTTTTTTCAATAACATATTCCTGCTAAAATAACTTTTTTACATAGGGATTAAGCATTTAGAACGATACATTGTTTAAAATAAGGGCACTTTACTCTTGACATTTTACGGTTTTTTCAATTTTCTGAAAAATCCTATCATTAGATTTTTTTAAGAATACGATATTCTTGCTTAACTAACGTTTCTACATAGGGATTAAGCATTTAGAACGAAATCTATTGTCAGAAAATGGCACTTTACTCTTGACATTTTTCGGTTTTTTCAAGTTTCTGAAAAATCCTATCATTAGATTTTTTTAAAAATACGATATTCTTGCTTAACTAACGTTTCTACATAGGGATTAAGCATTTAGAACGAAATCTAATGTCAGAAAATGGCACTTTAGTCTTGACATTTTACGGTTTTTTCAATTTTCTGGGAAATCCTATCATTAGATTTTTTTAAAAATACGATATTCTTGCTTAACTAACGTTTTTACATAGGGATTAAGCATTTAGAACGAAATCTAATGTAGGAAAATGGTACTTTACTCTTGATCGGTACGTTGGGACTTTGAAAATATTCGGGCGTTCCAATCGCTCGTCTGTTGCATCATAGCGCGTCTCGGCGCAATCGACCGATTCGCTCGATCCATTATTTTCGATTTACGGCTAAAATAAATTTTTCTCATTTTATTCAATAACATATTCCTGCTTAAATAACTTTTTTACATAGGGATTAAGCATTTAGAACGATACATTGTTTAAAATAAGGGCACTTTACTCTTGACATTTTACGGTTTTTTCAATTTTCTGAAAAATCCTATCATTAGATTTTTTTAAGAATACGATATTCTTGCTTAACTAACGTTTCTACATAGGGATTAAGCATTTAGAACGAAATCTAATGTCAGAAAATGGCACTTTACTCTTGACATTTTTCGGTTTTTTCAATTTTCTGGGAAATCCTATCATTAGATTTTTTTAAAAATACGATATTCTTGCTTAACTAACGTTTTTACATAGGGATTAAGTATTTAGAACGAAATCTAATGTAGGAAAATGGTACTTTACTCTTGATCGGTACGTTGGGACTTTGAAAATATTCGGGCGTACACGGCGCGCTCGGCGCTTCGAACAGCTCCGGTGTCCCCATTATTTTCGATTTACGGCTAAAATAAATTTTTCTAATTTTTTTCAATAACATATTCCTGCTAAAATAACTTTTTTACATAGGGATTAAGCATTTAGAACGATACATTGTTTAAAATAAGGGCACTTTACTCTTGACATTTTACGGTTTTTTCAATTTTCTGAAAAATCCTATCATTAGATTTTTTTAAAAATACGATATTCTTGCTTAACTAACGTTTCTACATAGGGATTAAGCATTTAGAACGAAATCTAATGTCAGAAAATGGCACTTTACTCTTGACATTTTTCGGTTTTTTCAATTTTCTGGGAAATCCTATCATTAGATTTTTTTAAAAATACGATATTCTTGCTTAACTAACGTTTTTACATAGGGATTAAGCATTTAGAACGAAATCTAATGTAGGAAAATGGTACTTTACTCTTGATCGGTACGTTGGGACTTTGAAAATATTCGGGCGTTCCAATCGCTCGTCTGTTGCATCATGGCGCGTCTCGGCGCAATCGACCGATTCGCTCGATCCATTATTTTCGATTTACGGCTAAAATAAATTTTTCTCATTTTATTCAATAACATATTCCTGCTAAAATAACTTTTTTACATAGGGATTAAGCATTTAGAACGATACATTGTTTAAAATAAGGGCACTTTACTCTTGACATTTTACGGTTTTTTCAATTTTCTGAAAAATCCTATCATTAGATTTTTTTAAAAATACGATATTCTTGCTTAACTAACGTTTCTACATAGGGATTAAGCATTTAGAACGAAATCTAATGTCAGAAAATGGCACTTTACTCTTGACATTTTTCGGTTTTTTCAATTTTCTGGGAAATCCTATCATTAGATTTTTTTAAAAATACGATATTCTTGCTTAACTAACGTTTTTACATAGGGATTAAGCATTTAGAACGAAATCTAATGTAGGAAAATGGTACTTTACTCTTGATCGGTACGTTGGGACTTTGAAAATATTCGGGCGTTCCAATCGCTCGTCTGTTGCATCATGGCGCGTCTCGGCGCAATCGACCGATTCGCTCGATCCATTATTTTCGATTTACGGCTAAAATAAATTTTTCTCATTTTATTCAATAACATATTCCTGCTAAAATAACTTTTTTACATAGGGATTAAGCATTTAGAACGATACATTGTTTAAAATAAGGGCACTTTACTCTTGACATTTTACGGTTTTTTCAATTTTCTGAAAAATCCTATCATTAGATTTTTTTAAAAATACGATATTCTTGCTTAACTAACGTTTCTACATAGGGATTAAGCATTTAGAACGAAATCTAATGTCAGAAAATGGCACTTTACTCTTGACATTTTTCGGTTTTTTCAATTTTCTGGGAAATCCTATCATTAGATTTTTTTAAAAATACGATATTCTTGCTTAACTAACGTTTTTACATAGGGATTAAGCATTTAGAACGAAATCTAATGTAGGAAAATGGTACTTTACTCTTGATCGGTACGTTGGGACTTTGAAAATATTCGGGCGTTCCAATCGCTCGTCTGTTGCATCATGGCGCGTCTCGGCGCAATCGACCGATTCGCTCGATCCATTATTTTCGATTTACGGCTAAAATAAATTTTTCTCATTTTATTCAATAACATATTCCTGCTAAAATAACTTTTTTACATAGGGATTAAGCATTTAGAACGATACATTGTTTAAAATAAGGGCACTTTACTCTTGACATTTTACGGTTTTTTCAATTTTCTGAAAAATCCTATCATTAGATTTTTTTAAAAATACGATATTCTTGCTTAACTAACGTTTCTACATAGGGATTAAGCATTTAGAACGAAATCTAATGTCAGAAAATGGCACTTTACTCTTGACATTTTTCGGTTTTTTCAATTTTCTGGAAAATCCTATCATTAGATTTTTTTAAAAATACGATATTCTTGCTTAACTAACGTTTTTACATAGGGATTAAGTATTTAGAACGAAATCTAATGTAGGAAAATGGTACTTTACTCTTGATCGGTACGTTGGGACTTTGAAAATATTCGGGCGTACGCGGCGCGCTCGGCGCTTCGAACAGCTCCGGTGTCCCCATTATTTTCGATTTACGGCTAAAATAAATTTTTCTAATTTTTTTCAATAACATATTCCTGCTAAAATAACTTTTTTACATAGGGATTAAGCATTTAGAACGATACATTGTTTAAAATAAGGGCACTTTACTCTTGACATTTTACGGTTTTTTCAATTTTCTGAAAAATCCTATCATTAGATTTTTTTAAAAATACGATATTCTTGCTTAACTAACGTTTCTACATAGGGATTAAGCATTTAGAACGAAATCTGATGTCAGAAAATGGCACTTTACTCTTGACATTTTTCGGTTTTTTCAATTTTCTGGGAAATCCTATCATTAGATTTTTTTAAAAATACGATATTCTTGCTTAACTAACGTTTTTACATAGGGATTAAGCATTTAGAACGAAATCTAATGTAGGAAAATGGTACTTTACTCTTGATCGGTACGTTGGGACTTTGAAAATATTCGGGCGTACGCGGCGCGCTCGGCGCTTCGAACAGCTCCGGTGTCCCCATTATTTTCGATTTACGGCTAAAATAAATTTTTCTAATTTTTTTCAATAACATATTCCTGCTAAAATAACTTTTTTACATAGGGATTAAGCATTTAGAACGATACATTGTTTAAAATAAGGGCACTTTACTCTTGACATTTTACGGTTTTTTCAATTTTCTGAAAAATCCTATCATTAGATTTTTTTAAAAATACGATATTCTTGCTTAACTAACGTTTCTACATAGGGATTAAGCATTTAGAACGAAATCTAATGTCAGAAAATGGCACTTTACTCTTGACATTTTACGGTTTTTTCAATTTTCTGGGAAATCCTATCATTAGATTTTTTTAAAAATACGATATTCTTGCTTAACTAACGTTTTTACATAGGGATTAAGCATTTAGAACGAAATCTAATGTAGGAAAATGGTACTTTACTCTTGATCGGTACGTTGGGACTTTGAAAATATTCGGGCGTTCCAATCGCTCGTCTGTTGCATCATGGCGCGTCTCGGCGCAATCGACCGATTCGCTCGATCCATTATTTTCGATTTACGGCTAAAATAAATTTTTCTCATTTTATTCAATAACATATTCCTGCTAAAATAACTTTTTTACATAGGGATTAAGCATTTAGAACGATACATTGTTTAAAATAAGGGCACTTTACTCTTGACATTTTACGGTTTTTTCAATTTTCTGAAAAATCCTATCATTAGATTTTTTTAAAAATACGATATTCTTGCTTAACTAACGTTTCTACATAGGGATTAAGCATTTAGAACGAAATCTAATGTCAGAAAATGGCACTTTACTCTTGACATTTTTCGGTTTTTTCAATTTTCTGGGAAATCCTATCATTAGATTTTTTTAAAAATACGATATTCTTGCTTAACTAACGTTTTTACATAGGGATTAAGCATTTAGAACGAAATCTAATGTAGGAAAATGGTACTTTACTCTTGATCGGTACGTTGGGACTTTGAAAATATTCGGGCGTTCCAATCGCTCGTCTGTTGCATCATGGCGCGTCTCGGCGCAATCGACCGATTCGCTCGATCCATTATTTTCGATTTACGGCTAAAATAAATTTTTCTCATTTTATTCAATAACATATTCCTGCTAAAATAACTTTTTTACATAGGGATTAAGCATTTAGAACGATACATTGTTTAAAATAAGGGCACTTTACTCTTGACATTTTACGGTTTTTTCAATTTTCTGAAAAATCCTATCATTAGATTTTTTTAAAAATACGATATTCTTGCTTAACTAACGTTTCTACATAGGGATTAAGCATTTAGAACGAAATCTAATGTCAGAAAATGGCACTTTACTCTTGACATTTTTCGGTTTTTTCAATTTTCTGGAAAATCCTATCATTAGATTTTTTTAAAAATACGATATTCTTGCTTAACTAACGTTTTTACATAGGGATTAAGTATTTAGAACGAAATCTAATGTAGGAAAATGGTACTTTACTCTTGATCGGTACGTTGGGACTTTGAAAATATTCGGGCGTACGCGGCGCGCTCGGCGCTTCGAACAGCTCCGGTGTCCCCATTATTTTCGATTTACGGCTAAAATAAATTTTTCTAATTTTTTTCAATAACATATTCCTGCTAAAATAACTTTTTTACATAGGGATTAAGCATTTAGAACGATACATTGTTTAAAATAAGGGCACTTTACTCTTGACATTTTACGGTTTTTTCAATTTTCTGAAAAATCCTATCATTAGATTTTTTTAAAAATACGATATTCTTGCTTAACTAACGTTTCTACATAGGGATTAAGCATTTAGAACGAAATCTGATGTCAGAAAATGGCACTTTACTCTTGACATTTTTCGGTTTTTTCAATTTTCTGGGAAATCCTATCATTAGATTTTTTTAAAAATACGATATTCTTGCTTAACTAACGTTTTTACATAGGGATTAAGCATTTAGAACGAAATCTAATGTAGGAAAATGGTACTTTACTCTTGATCGGTACGTTGGGACTTTGAAAATATTCGGGCGTACGCGGCGCGCTCGGCGCTTCGAACAGCTCCGGTGTCCCCATTATTTTCGATTTACGGCTAAAATAAATTTTTCTAATTTTTTTCAATAACATATTCCTGCTAAAATAACTTTTTTACATAGGGATTAAGCATTTAGAACGATACATTGTTTAAAATAAGGGCACTTTACTCTTGACATTTTACGGTTTTTTCAATTTTCTGAAAAATCCTATCATTAGATTTTTTTAAGAATACGATATTCTTGCTTAACTAACGTTTCTACATAGGGATTAAGCATTTAGAACGAAATCTAATGTCAGAAAATGGCACTTTACTCTTGACATTTTTCGGTTTTTTCAATTTTCTGGAAAATCCTATCATTAGATTTTTTTAAAAATACAATATTCTTGCTTAACTAACGTTTTTACATAGGGATTAAGTATTTAGAACGAAATCTAATGTAGGAAAATGGTACTTTACTCTTGATCGGTACGTTGGGACTTTGAAAATATTCGGGCGTACGCGGCGCGCTCGGCGCTTCGAACAGCTCCGGTGTCCCCATTATTTTCGATTTACGGCTAAAATAAATTTTTCTAATTTTTTTCAATAACATATTCCTGCTAAAATAACTTTTTTACATAGGGATTAAGCATTTAGAACGATACATTGTTTAAAATAAGGGCACTTTACTCTTGACATTTTACGGTTTTTTCAATTTTCTGAAAAATCCTATCATTAGATTTTTTTAAGAATACGATATTCTTGCTTAACTAACGTTTCTACATAGGGATTAAGCATTTAGAACGAAATCTATTGTCAGAAAATGGCACTTTACTCTTGACATTTTTCGGTTTTTTCAAGTTTCTGAAAAATCCTATCATTAGATTTTTTTAAAAATACGATATTCTTGCTTAACTAACGTTTCTACATAGGGATTAAGCATTTAGAACGAAATCTAATGTCAGAAAATGGCACTTTAGTCTTGACATTTTACGGTTTTTTCAATTTTCTGGGAAATCCTATCATTAGATTTTTTTAAAAATACGATATTCTTGCTTAACTAACGTTTTTACATAGGGATTAAGCATTTAGAACGAAATCTAATGTAGGAAAATGGTACTTTACTCTTGATCGGTACGTTGGGACTTTGAAAATATTCGGGCGTTCCAATCGCTCGTCTGTTGCATCATAGCGCGTCTCGGCGCAATCGACCGATTCGCTCGATCCATTATTTTCGATTTACGGCTAAAATAAATTTTTCTCATTTTATTCAATAACATATTCCTGCTTAAATAACTTTTTTACATAGGGATTAAGCATTTAGAACGATACATTGTTTAAAATAAGGGCACTTTACTCTTGACATTTTACGGTTTTTTCAATTTTCTGAAAAATCCTATCATTAGATTTTTTTAAGAATACGATATTCTTGCTTAACTAACGTTTCTACATAGGGATTAAGCATTTAGAACGAAATCTAATGTCAGAAAATGGCACTTTACTCTTGACATTTTTCGGTTTTTTCAATTTTCTGGGAAATCCTATCATTAGATTTTTTTAAAAATACGATATTCTTGCTTAACTAACGTTTTTACATAGGGATTAAGTATTTAGAACGAAATCTAATGTAGGAAAATGGTACTTTACTCTTGATCGGTACGTTGGGACTTTGAAAATATTCGGGCGTACACGGCGCGCTCGGCGCTTCGAACAGCTCCGGTGTCCCCATTATTTTCGATTTACGGCTAAAATAAATTTTTCTAATTTTTTTCAATAACATATTCCTGCTAAAATAACTTTTTTACATAGGGATTAAGCATTTAGAACGATACATTGTTTAAAATAAGGGCACTTTACTCTTGACATTTTACGGTTTTTTCAATTTTCTGAAAAATCCTATCATTAGATTTTTTTAAAAATACGATATTCTTGCTTAACTAACGTTTCTACATAGGGATTAAGCATTTAGAACGAAATCTAATGTCAGAAAATGGCACTTTACTCTTGACATTTTTCGGTTTTTTCAATTTTCTGGGAAATCCTATCATTAGATTTTTTTAAAAATACGATATTCTTGCTTAACTAACGTTTTTACATAGGGATTAAGCATTTAGAACGAAATCTAATGTAGGAAAATGGTACTTTACTCTTGATCGGTACGTTGGGACTTTGAAAATATTCGGGCGTTCCAATCGCTCGTCTGTTGCATCATGGCGCGTCTCGGCGCAATCGACCGATTCGCTCGATCCATTATTTTCGATTTACGGCTAAAATAAATTTTTCTCATTTTATTCAATAACATATTCCTGCTAAAATAACTTTTTTACATAGGGATTAAGCATTTAGAACGATACATTGTTTAAAATAAGGGCACTTTACTCTTGACATTTTACGGTTTTTTCAATTTTCTGAAAAATCCTATCATTAGATTTTTTTAAAAATACGATATTCTTGCTTAACTAACGTTTCTACATAGGGATTAAGCATTTAGAACGAAATCTAATGTCAGAAAATGGCACTTTACTCTTGACATTTTTCGGTTTTTTCAATTTTCTGGGAAATCCTATCATTAGATTTTTTTAAAAATACGATATTCTTGCTTAACTAACGTTTTTACATAGGGATTAAGCATTTAGAACGAAATCTAATGTAGGAAAATGGTACTTTACTCTTGATCGGTACGTTGGGACTTTGAAAATATTCGGGCGTTCCAATCGCTCGTCTGTTGCATCATGGCGCGTCTCGGCGCAATCGACCGATTCGCTCGATCCATTATTTTCGATTTACGGCTAAAATAAATTTTTCTCATTTTATTCAATAACATATTCCTGCTAAAATAACTTTTTTACATAGGGATTAAGCATTTAGAACGATACATTGTTTAAAATAAGGGCACTTTACTCTTGACATTTTACGGTTTTTTCAATTTTCTGAAAAATCCTATCATTAGATTTTTTTAAAAATACGATATTCTTGCTTAACTAACGTTTCTACATAGGGATTAAGCATTTAGAACGAAATCTAATGTCAGAAAATGGCACTTTACTCTTGACATTTTTCGGTTTTTTCAATTTTCTGGAAAATCCTATCATTAGATTTTTTTAAAAATACGATATTCTTGCTTAACTAACGTTTTTACATAGGGATTAAGTATTTAGAACGAAATCTAATGTAGGAAAATGGTACTTTACTCTTGATCGGTACGTTGGGACTTTGAAAATATTCGGGCGTTCCAATCGCTCGTCTGTTGCATCATGGCGCGTCTCGGCGCAATCGACCGATTCGCTCGATCCATTATTTTCGATTTACGGCTAAAATAAATTTTTCTCATTTTATTCAATAACATATTCCTGCTAAAATAACTTTTTTACATAGGGATTAAGCATTTAGAACGATACATTGTTTAAAATAAGGGCACTTTACTCTTGACATTTTACGGTTTTTTCAATTTTCTGAAAAATCCTATCATTAGATTTTTTTAAAAATACGATATTCTTGCTTAACTAACGTTTCTACATAGGGATTAAGCATTTAGAACGAAATCTGATGTCAGAAAATGGCACTTTACTCTTGACATTTTTCGGTTTTTTCAATTTTCTGGGAAATCCTATCATTAGATTTTTTTAAAAATACGATATTCTTGCTTAACTAACGTTTTTACATAGGGATTAAGCATTTAGAACGAAATCTAATGTAGGAAAATGGTACTTTACTCTTGATCGGTACGTTGGGACTTTGAAAATATTCGGGCGTACGCGGCGCGCTCGGCGCTTCGAACAGCTCCGGTGTCCCCATTATTTTCGATTTACGGCTAAAATAAATTTTTCTAATTTTTTTCAATAACATATTCCTGCTAAAATAACTTTTTTACATAGGGATTAAGCATTTAGAACGATACATTGTTTAAAATAAGGGCACTTTACTCTTGACATTTTACGGTTTTTTCAATTTTCTGAAAAATCCTATCATTAGATTTTTTTAAAAATACGATATTCTTGCTTAACTAACGTTTCTACATAGGGATTAAGCATTTAGAACGAAATCTAATGTCAGAAAATGGCACTTTACTCTTGACATTTTACGGTTTTTTCAATTTTCTGGGAAATCCTATCATTAGATTTTTTTAAAAATACGATATTCTTGCTTAACTAACGTTTTTACATAGGGATTAAGCATTTAGAACGAAATCTAATGTAGGAAAATGGTACTTTACTCTTGATCGGTACGTTGGGACTTTGAAAATATTCGGGCGTTCCAATCGCTCGTCTGTTGCATCATGGCGCGTCTCGGCGCAATCGACCGATTCGCTCGATCCATTATTTTCGATTTACGGCTAAAATAAATTTTTCTCATTTTATTCAATAACATATTCCTGCTAAAATAACTTTTTTACATAGGGATTAAGCATTTAGAACGATACATTGTTTAAAATAAGGGCACTTTACTCTTGACATTTTACGGTTTTTTCAATTTTCTGAAAAATCCTATCATTAGATTTTTTTAAAAATACGATATTCTTGCTTAACTAACGTTTCTACATAGGGATTAAGCATTTAGAACGAAATCTAATGTCAGAAAATGGCACTTTACTCTTGACATTTTTCGGTTTTTTCAATTTTCTGGGAAATCCTATCATTAGATTTTTTTAAAAATACGATAATCTTGCTTAACTAACGTTTTTACATAGGGATTAAGCATTTAGAACGAAATCTAATGTAGGAAAATGGTACTTTACTCTTGATCGGTACGTTGGGACTTTGAAAATATTCGGGCGTTCCAATCGCTCGTCTGTTGCATCATGGCGCGTCTCGGCGCAATCGACCGATTCGCTCGATCCATTATTTTCGATTTACGGCTAAAATAAATTTTTCTCATTTTATTCAATAACATATTCCTGCTAAAATAACTTTTTTACATAGGGATTAAGCATTTAGAACGATACATTGTTTAAAATAAGGGCACTTTACTCTTGACATTTTACGGTTTTTTCAATTTTCTGAAAAATCCTATCATTAGATTTTTTTAAAAATACGATATTCTTGCTTAACTAACGTTTCTACATAGGGATTAAGCATTTAGAACGAAATCTAATGTCAGAAAATGGCACTTTACTCTTGACATTTTTCGGTTTTTTCAATTTTCTGGAAAATCCTATCATTAGATTTTTTTAAAAATACGATATTCTTGCTTAACTAACGTTTTTACATAGGGATTAAGTATTTAGAACGAAATCTAATGTAGGAAAATGGTACTTTACTCTTGATCGGTACGTTGGGACTTTGAAAATATTCGGGCGTACGCGGCGCGCTCGGCGCTTCGAACAGCTCCGGTGTCCCCATTATTTTCGATTTACGGCTAAAATAAATTTTTCTAATTTTTTTCAATAACATATTCCTGCTAAAATAACTTTTTTACATAGGGATTAAGCATTTAGAACGATACATTGTTTAAAATAAGGGCACTTTACTCTTGACATTTTACGGTTTTTTCAATTTTCTGAAAAATCCTATCATTAGATTTTTTTAAAAATACGATATTCTTGCTTAACTAACGTTTCTACATAGGGATTAAGCATTTAGAACGAAATCTGATGTCAGAAAATGGCACTTTACTCTTGACATTTTTCGGTTTTTTCAATTTTCTGGGAAATCCTATCATTAGATTTTTTTAAAAATACGATATTCTTGCTTAACTAACGTTTTTACATAGGGATTAAGCATTTAGAACGAAATCTAATGTAGGAAAATGGTACTTTACTCTTGATCGGTACGTTGGGACTTTGAAAATATTCGGGCGTACGCGGCGCGCTCGGCGCTTCGAACAGCTCCGGTGTCCCCATTATTTTCGATTTACGGCTAAAATAAATTTTTCTAATTTTTTTCAATAACATATTCCTGCTAAAATAACTTTTTTACATAGGGATTAAGCATTTAGAACGATACATTGTTTAAAATAAGGGCACTTTACTCTTGACATTTTACGGTTTTTTCAATTTTCTGAAAAATCCTATCATTAGATTTTTTTAAAAATACGATATTCTTGCTTAACTAACGTTTCTACATAGGGATTAAGCATTTAGAACGAAATCTAATGTCAGAAAATGGCACTTTACTCTTGACATTTTACGGTTTTTTCAATTTTCTGGGAAATCCTATCATTAGATTTTTTTAAAAATACGATATTCTTGCTTAACTAACGTTTTTACATAGGGATTAAGCATTTAGAACGAAATCTAATGTAGGAAAATGGTACTTTACTCTTGATCGGTACGTTGGGACTTAGAAAATATTCGGCCGTACGCGGCGCGTCTCGGCGCTTCGAACAGCTCCGGTGTCCCCATTATTTTCGATTTACGGCTAAAATAAATTTTTCTAATTTTTTTCAATTACATATTCTTGCTTAGATAACTTTTTTACATAGGGATTAAGCATTTAGAACGACATATTGTTTAAAATAATGGTACTTTACTCTTGTGATTTTACGGTTTTTTCAATTTTCTGAAAAATCCTATCATTAGATTTTTTTAAAAATACGATATTCTTGCTTAACTAACGTTTCTACATAGGGATTAAGCATTTAGAACGAAATCTAATGTCAGAAAATGGCACTTTACTCTTGACATTTTTCGGTTTTTTCAATTTTCTGGGAAATCCTATCATTAGATTTTTTTAAAAATACGATATTCTTGCTTAACTAACGTTTTTACATAGGGATTAAGCATTTAGAACGAAATCTAATGTAGGAAAATGGTACTTTACTCTTGATCGGTACGTTGGGACTTTGAAAATATTCGGGCGTTCCAATCGCTCGTCTGTTGCATCATGGCGCGTCTCGGCGCAATCGACCGATTCGCTCGATCCATTATTTTCGATTTACGGCTAAAATAAATTTTTCTCATTTTATTCAATAACATATTCTTGCTTAAATAACTTTTTTACATAGGGATTAAGCATTTAGAACGATACATTGTTTAAAATAAGGGCACTTTACTCTTGACATTTTACGGTTTTTTCAATTTTCTGAAAAATCCTATCATTAGATTTTTTTAAGAATACGATATTCTTGCTTAACTAACGTTTCTACATAGGGATTAAGCATTTAGAACGAAATCTAATGTCAGAAAATGGCACTTTACTCTTGACATTTTTCGGTTTTTTCAATTTTCTGGAAAATCCTATCATTAGATTTTTTTAAAAATACGATATTCTTGCTTAACTAACGTTTTTACATAGGGATTAAGTATTTAGAACGAAATCTAATGTAGGAAAATGGTACTTTACTCTTGATCGGTACGTTGGGACTTTGAAAATATTCGGGCGTACGCGGCGCGCTCGGCGCTTCGAACAGCTCCGGTGTCCCCATTATTTTCGATTTACGGCTAAAATAAATTTTTCTAATTTTTTTCAATAACATATTCCTGCTAAAATAACTTTTTTACATAGGGATTAAGCATTTAGAACGATACATTGTTTAAAATAAGGGCACTTTACTCTTGACATTTTACGGTTTTTTCAATTTTCTGAAAAATCCTATCATTAGATTTTTTTAAAAATACGATATTCTTGCTTAACTAACGTTTCTACATAGGGATTAAGCATTTAGAACGAAATCTAATGTCAGAAAATGGCACTTTACTCTTGACATTTTTCGGTTTTTTCAATTTTCTGGAAAATCCTATCATTAGATTTTTTTAAAAATACGATATTCTTGCTTAACTAACGTTTTTACATAGGGATTAAGTATTTAGAACGAAATCTAATGTAGGAAAATGGTACTTTACTCTTGATCGGTACGTTGGGACTTTGAAAATATTCGGGCGTTCCAATCGCTCGTCTGTTGCATCATAGCGCGTCTCGGCGCAATCGACCGATTCGCTCGATCCATTATTTTCGATTTACGGCTAAAATAAATTTTTCTCATTTTATTCAATAACATATTCCTGCTAAAATAACTTTTTTACATAGGGATTAAGCATTTAGAACGATACATTGTTTAAAATAAGGGCACTTTACTCTTGACATTTTACGGTTTTTTCAATTTTCTGAAAAATCCTATCATTAGATTTTTTTAAAAATACGATATTCTTGCTTAACTAACGTTTCTACATAGGGATTAAGCATTTAGAACGAAATCTAATGTCAGAAAATGGCACTTTACTCTTGACATTTTTCGGTTTTTTCAATTTTCTGGGAAATCCTATCATTAGATTTTTTTAAAAATACGATATTCTTGCTTAACTAACGTTTTTACATAGGGATTAAGCATTTAGAACGAAATCTAATGTAGGAAAATGGTACTTTACTCTTGATCGGTACGTTGGGACTTTGAAAATATTCGGGCGTTCCAATCGCTCGTCTGTTGCATCATGGCGCGTCTCGGCGCAATCGACCGATTCGCTCGATCCATTATTTTCGATTTACGGCTAAAATAAATTTTTCTCATTTTATTCAATAACATATTCCTGCTAAAATAACTTTTTTACATAGGGATTAAGCATTTAGAACGATACATTGTTTAAAATAAGGGCACTTTACTCTTGACATTTTACGGTTTTTTCAATTTTCTGAAAAATCCTATCATTAGATTTTTTTAAAAATACGATATTCTTGCTTAACTAACGTTTCTACATAGGGATTAAGCATTTAGAACGAAATCTAATGTCAGAAAATGGCACTTTACTCTTGACATTTTTCGGTTTTTTCAATTTTCTGGAAAATCCTATCATTAGATTTTTTTAAAAATACGATATTCTTGCTTAACTAACGTTTTTACATAGGGATTAAGTATTTAGAACGAAATCTAATGTAGGAAAATGGTACTTTACTCTTGATCGGTACGTTGGGACTTTGAAAATATTCGGGCGTACGCGGCGCGCTCGGCGCTTCGAACAGCTCCGGTGTCCCCATTATTTTCGATTTACGGCTAAAATAAATTTTTCTAATTTTTTTCAATAACATATTCCTGCTAAAATAACTTTTTTACATAGGGATTAAGCATTTAGAACGATACATTGTTTAAAATAAGGGCACTTTACTCTTGACATTTTACGGTTTTTTCAATTTTCTGAAAAATCCTATCATTAGATTTTTTTAAAAATACGATATTCTTGCTTAACTAACGTTTCTACATAGGGATTAAGCATTTAGAACGAAATCTGATGTCAGAAAATGGCACTTTACTCTTGACATTTTTCGGTTTTTTCAATTTTCTGGGAAATCCTATCATTAGATTTTTTTAAAAATACGATATTCTTGCTTAACTAACGTTTTTACATAGGGATTAAGCATTTAGAACGAAATCTAATGTAGGAAAATGGTACTTTACTCTTGATCGGTACGTTGGGACTTTGAAAATATTCGGGCGTACGCGGCGCGCTCGGCGCTTCGAACAGCTCCGGTGTCCCCATTATTTTCGATTTACGGCTAAAATAAATTTTTCTAATTTTTTTCAATAACATATTCCTGCTAAAATAACTTTTTTACATAGGGATTAAGCATTTAGAACGATACATTGTTTAAAATAAGGGCACTTTACTCTTGACATTTTACGGTTTTTTCAATTTTCTGAAAAATCCTATCATTAGATTTTTTTAAAAATACGATATTCTTGCTTAACTAACGTTTCTACATAGGGATTAAGCATTTAGAACGAAATCTGATGTCAGAAAATGGCACTTTACTCTTGACATTTTTCGGTTTTTTCAATTTTCTGGGAAATCCTATCATTAGATTTTTTTAAAAATACGATATTCTTGCTTAACTAACGTTTTTACATAGGGATTAAGCATTTAGAACGAAATCTAATGTAGGAAAATGGTACTTTACTCTTGATCGGTACGTTGGGACTTTGAAAATATTCGGGCGTACGCGGCGCGCTCGGCGCTTCGAACAGCTCCGGTGTCCCCATTATTTTCGATTTACGGCTAAAATAAATTTTTCTAATTTTTTTCAATAACATATTCCTGCTAAAATAACTTTTTTACATAGGGATTAAGCATTTAGAACGATACATTGTTTAAAATAAGGGCACTTTACTCTTGACATTTTACGGTTTTTTCAATTTTCTGAAAAATCCTATCATTAGATTTTTTTAAAAATACGATATTCTTGCTTAACTAACGTTTCTACATAGGGATTAAGCATTTAGAACGAAATCTAATGTCAGAAAATGGCACTTTACTCTTGACATTTTACGGTTTTTTCAATTTTCTGGGAAATCCTATCATTAGATTTTTTTAAAAATACGATATTCTTGCTTAACTAACGTTTTTACATAGGGATTAAGCATTTAGAACGAAATCTAATGTAGGAAAATGGTACTTTACTCTTGATCGGTACGTTGGGACTTTGAAAATATTCGGGCGTTCCAATCGCTCGTCTGTTGCATCATGGCGCGTCTCGGCGCAATCGACCGATTCGCTCGATCCATTATTTTCGATTTACGGCTAAAATAAATTTTTCTCATTTTATTCAATAACATATTCCTGCTAAAATAACTTTTTTACATAGGGATTAAGCATTTAGAACGATACATTGTTTAAAATAAGGGCACTTTACTCTTGACATTTTACGGTTTTTTCAATTTTCTGAAAAATCCTATCATTAGATTTTTTTAAAAATACGATATTCTTGCTTAACTAACGTTTCTACATAGGGATTAAGCATTTAGAACGAAATCTAATGTCAGAAAATGGCACTTTACTCTTGACATTTTTCGGTTTTTTCAATTTTCTGGGAAATCCTATCATTAGATTTTTTTAAAAATACGATATTCTTGCTTAACTAACGTTTTTACATAGGGATTAAGCATTTAGAACGAAATCTAATGTAGGAAAATGGTACTTTACTCTTGATCGGTACGTTGGGACTTTGAAAATATTCGGGCGTTCCAATCGCTCGTCTGTTGCATCATGGCGCGTCTCGGCGCAATCGACCGATTCGCTCGATCCATTATTTTCGATTTACGGCTAAAATAAATTTTTCTCATTTTATTCAATAACATATTCCTGCTAAAATAACTTTTTTACATAGGGATTAAGCATTTAGAACGATACATTGTTTAAAATAAGGGCACTTTACTCTTGACATTTTACGGTTTTTTCAATTTTCTGAAAAATCCTATCATTAGATTTTTTTAAAAATACGATATTCTTGCTTAACTAACGTTTCTACATAGGGATTAAGCATTTAGAACGAAATCTAATGTCAGAAAATGGCACTTTACTCTTGACATTTTTCGGTTTTTTCAATTTTCTGGAAAATCCTATCATTAGATTTTTTTAAAAATACGATATTCTTGCTTAACTAACGTTTTTACATAGGGATTAAGTATTTAGAACGAAATCTAATGTAGGAAAATGGTACTTTACTCTTGATCGGTACGTTGGGACTTTGAAAATATTCGGGCGTACGCGGCGCGCTCGGCGCTTCGAACAGCTCCGGTGTCCCCATTATTTTCGATTTACGGCTAAAATAAATTTTTCTAATTTTTTTCAATAACATATTCCTGCTAAAATAACTTTTTTACATAGGGATTAAGCATTTAGAACGATACATTGTTTAAAATAAGGGCACTTTACTCTTGACATTTTACGGTTTTTTCAATTTTCTGAAAAATCCTATCATTAGATTTTTTTAAAAATACGATATTCTTGCTTAACTAACGTTTCTACATAGGGATTAAGCATTTAGAACGAAATCTGATGTCAGAAAATGGCACTTTACTCTTGACATTTTTCGGTTTTTTCAATTTTCTGGGAAATCCTATCATTAGATTTTTTTAAAAATACGATATTCTTGCTTAACTAACGTTTTTACATAGGGATTAAGCATTTAGAACGAAATCTAATGTAGGAAAATGGTACTTTACTCTTGATCGGTACGTTGGGACTTTGAAAATATTCGGGCGTACGCGGCGCGCTCGGCGCTTCGAACAGCTCCGGTGTCCCCATTATTTTCGATTTACGGCTAAAATAAATTTTTCTAATTTTTTTCAATAACATATTCCTGCTAAAATAACTTTTTTACATAGGGATTAAGCATTTAGAACGATACATTGTTTAAAATAAGGGCACTTTACTCTTGACATTTTACGGTTTTTTCAATTTTCTGAAAAATCCTATCATTAGATTTTTTTAAAAATACGATATTCTTGCTTAACTAACGTTTCTACATAGGGATTAAGCATTTAGAACGAAATCTAATGTCAGAAAATGGCACTTTACTCTTGACATTTTACGGTTTTTTCAATTTTCTGGGAAATCCTATCATTAGATTTTTTTAAAAATACGATATTCTTGCTTAACTAACGTTTTTACATAGGGATTAAGCATTTAGAACGAAATCTAATGTAGGAAAATGGTACTTTACTCTTGATCGGTACGTTGGGACTTAGAAAATATTCGGCCGTACGCGGCGCGTCTCGGCGCTTCGAACAGCTCCGGTGTCCCCATTATTTTCGATTTACGGCTAAAATAAATTTTTCTAATTTTTTTCAATTACATATTCTTGCTTAGATAACTTTTTTACATAGGGATTAAGCATTTAGAACGACATATTGTTTAAAATAATGGTACTTTACTCTTGTGATTTTACGGTTTTTTCAATTTTCTGAAAAATCCTATCATTAGATTTTTTTAAAAATACGATATTCTTGCTTAACTAACGTTTCTACATAGGGATTAAGCATTTAGAACGAAATCTAATGTCAGAAAATGGCACTTTACTCTTGACATTTTTCGGTTTTTTCAATTTTCTGGGAAATCCTATCATTAGATTTTTTTAAAAATACGATATTCTTGCTTAACTAACGTTTTTACATAGGGATTAAGCATTTAGAACGAAATCTAATGTAGGAAAATGGTACTTTACTCTTGATCGGTACGTTGGGACTTTGAAAATATTCGGGCGTTCCAATCGCTCGTCTGTTGCATCATGGCGCGTCTCGGCGCAATCGACCGATTCGCTCGATCCATTATTTTCGATTTACGGCTAAAATAAATTTTTCTCATTTTATTCAATAACATATTCTTGCTTAAATAACTTTTTTACATAGGGATTAAGCATTTAGAACGATACATTGTTTAAAATAAGGGCACTTTACTCTTGACATTTTACGGTTTTTTCAATTTTCTGAAAAATCCTATCATTAGATTTTTTTAAGAATACGATATTCTTGCTTAACTAACGTTTCTACATAGGGATTAAGCATTTAGAACGAAATCTAATGTCAGAAAATGGCACTTTACTCTTGACATTTTTCGGTTTTTTCAATTTTCTGGAAAATCCTATCATTAGATTTTTTTAAAAATACGATATTCTTGCTTAACTAACGTTTTTACATAGGGATTAAGTATTTAGAACGAAATCTAATGTAGGAAAATGGTACTTTACTCTTGATCGGTACGTTGGGACTTTGAAAATATTCGGGCGTACGCGGCGCGCTCGGCGCTTCGAACAGCTCCGGTGTCCCCATTATTTTCGATTTACGGCTAAAATAAATTTTTCTAATTTTTTTCAATAACATATTCCTGCTAAAATAACTTTTTTACATAGGGATTAAGCATTTAGAACGATACATTGTTTAAAATAAGGGCACTTTACTCTTGACATTTTACGGTTTTTTCAATTTTCTGAAAAATCCTATCATTAGATTTTTTTAAAAATACGATATTCTTGCTTAACTAACGTTTCTACATAGGGATTAAGCATTTAGAACGAAATCTAATGTCAGAAAATGGCACTTTACTCTTGACATTTTTCGGTTTTTTCAATTTTCTGGAAAATCCTATCATTAGATTTTTTTAAAAATACGATATTCTTGCTTAACTAACGTTTTTACATAGGGATTAAGTATTTAGAACGAAATCTAATGTAGGAAAATGGTACTTTACTCTTGATCGGTACGTTGGGACTTTGAAAATATTCGGGCGTTCCAATCGCTCGTCTGTTGCATCATAGCGCGTCTCGGCGCAATCGACCGATTCGCTCGATCCATTATTTTCGATTTACGGCTAAAATAAATTTTTCTCATTTTATTCAATAACATATTCCTGCTAAAATAACTTTTTTACATAGGGATTAAGCATTTAGAACGATACATTGTTTAAAATAAGGGCACTTTACTCTTGACATTTTACGGTTTTTTCAATTTTCTGAAAAATCCTATCATTAGATTTTTTTAAAAATACGATATTCTTGCTTAACTAACGTTTCTACATAGGGATTAAGCATTTAGAACGAAATCTAATGTCAGAAAATGGCACTTTACTCTTGACATTTTTCGGTTTTTTCAATTTTCTGGGAAATCCTATCATTAGATTTTTTTAAAAATACGATATTCTTGCTTAACTAACGTTTTTACATAGGGATTAAGCATTTAGAACGAAATCTAATGTAGGAAAATGGTACTTTACTCTTGATCGGTACGTTGGGACTTTGAAAATATTCGGGCGTTCCAATCGCTCGTCTGTTGCATCATGGCGCGTCTCGGCGCAATCGACCGATTCGCTCGATCCATTATTTTCGATTTACGGCTAAAATAAATTTTTCTCATTTTATTCAATAACATATTCCTGCTAAAATAACTTTTTTACATAGGGATTAAGCATTTAGAACGATACATTGTTTAAAATAAGGGCACTTTACTCTTGACATTTTACGGTTTTTTCAATTTTCTGAAAAATCCTATCATTAGATTTTTTTAAAAATACGATATTCTTGCTTAACTAACGTTTCTACATAGGGATTAAGCATTTAGAACGAAATCTAATGTCAGAAAATGGCACTTTACTCTTGACATTTTTCGGTTTTTTCAATTTTCTGGAAAATCCTATCATTAGATTTTTTTAAAAATACGATATTCTTGCTTAACTAACGTTTTTACATAGGGATTAAGTATTTAGAACGAAATCTAATGTAGGAAAATGGTACTTTACTCTTGATCGGTACGTTGGGACTTTGAAAATATTCGGGCGTACGCGGCGCGCTCGGCGCTTCGAACAGCTCCGGTGTCCCCATTATTTTCGATTTACGGCTAAAATAAATTTTTCTAATTTTTTTCAATAACATATTCCTGCTAAAATAACTTTTTTACATAGGGATTAAGCATTTAGAACGATACATTGTTTAAAATAAGGGCACTTTACTCTTGACATTTTACGGTTTTTTCAATTTTCTGAAAAATCCTATCATTAGATTTTTTTAAAAATACGATATTCTTGCTTAACTAACGTTTCTACATAGGGATTAAGCATTTAGAACGAAATCTGATGTCAGAAAATGGCACTTTACTCTTGACATTTTTCGGTTTTTTCAATTTTCTGGGAAATCCTATCATTAGATTTTTTTAAAAATACGATATTCTTGCTTAACTAACGTTTTTACATAGGGATTAAGCATTTAGAACGAAATCTAATGTAGGAAAATGGTACTTTACTCTTGATCGGTACGTTGGGACTTTGAAAATATTCGGGCGTACGCGGCGCGCTCGGCGCTTCGAACAGCTCCGGTGTCCCCATTATTTTCGATTTACGGCTAAAATAAATTTTTCTAATTTTTTTCAATAACATATTCCTGCTAAAATAACTTTTTTACATAGGGATTAAGCATTTAGAACGATACATTGTTTAAAATAAGGGCACTTTACTCTTGACATTTTACGGTTTTTTCAATTTTCTGAAAAATCCTATCATTAGATTTTTTTAAAAATACGATATTCTTGCTTAACTAACGTTTCTACATAGGGATTAAGCATTTAGAACGAAATCTAATGTCAGAAAATGGCACTTTACTCTTGACATTTTACGGTTTTTTCAATTTTCTGGGAAATCCTATCATTAGATTTTTTTAAAAATACGATATTCTTGCTTAACTAACGTTTTTACATAGGGATTAAGCATTTAGAACGAAATCTAATGTAGGAAAATGGTACTTTACTCTTGATCGGTACGTTGGGACTTAGAAAATATTCGGCCGTACGCGGCGCGTCTCGGCGCTTCGAACAGCTCCGGTGTCCCCATTATTTTCGATTTACGGCTAAAATAAATTTTTCTAATTTTTTTCAATTACATATTCTTGCTTAGATAACTTTTTTACATAGGGATTAAGCATTTAGAACGACATATTGTTTAAAATAATGGTACTTTACTCTTGTGATTTTTCGGTTTTTTTTGATTATTTGGAAAAATAAATTTTTGTAATTTTTTTAAATACGATATTCGTGATCAGTGAACGATTTCACATATGGATTAAGCATTTAGAATCGTGCGGAAGCGTTATTAAAAAAGTTTACTCGATGCGATGGGACTTTGAAAAGTTTGTGAAAATTTTCATATTGGGAAAAAATGTGTAATTTTTTGTCTAGTGTACGGTGGTGTAATTTATTTTAATGTTTACTATAAATTTTTTTTTCGTTCGTTCACGCGCTATGTTACAACAGCACGGCCGGGCGGTCTGTTGCCGCGGCGGTTTACACTCGTAAGCGCGCGTGCTATTCGGCCGGCGGCGCCGGCGTCCTTGCCGGCCGTTCGGTATCTATAAGAGATACACGGTCCGTGCGAGGCGGACGGAGCAGAGCGGGTTTTGGGCCAATTCTACGATCTCGGTCGAGAAGCTGTCTCAGAGCTCCTTCGGGGCTTCAGTCCTGACTGTTTCGTGCCGTTTACGTTACGGACTTTTCTCCACACAGCGTGGCCACGGGTCGGTGTCTTTGACCGAATGGCCCATATGTGGCAAGCCCTACGGGGTTGGTTACCCGTATGCACTTTGTATGTATACTCGTACTCACTGAGCAATCGACTCTTCTGTCCGAGCGATGGAAAAATTTTTTAAAATGCATCTGTAAGATTTGGAAGCAAATCGTACCAATTGAAAACTGTGGCTAAAATGAATAGCCCAGTGGAGAGAGAAAACTATCAAAAAACTGATTTTTTAAATCAAGAGGTGTCAGAAATCGAAATGCCTAGCGCGAGCGGAAGAACACGCTTTCTCGCCAGTCCAGCATGTGTCCTGTCCGTTCTTCCTCGGCTTGCCGATTTTGCCCAGATCAGAGGTTTCGTGCTTCCGGCGGTCAGAAGATCAGCGTGAGCGTACGCGCTTCCACGACTATGGCATCACCCATGTACTTTTTCCTTTGAATATATTTGAGTACATAAAAAATATTAAAACATATAGAGAGAACTGT
>NW_027476536.1:42500-45000 GCF_051020955.1 Megalopta genalis | reverse complement strand
ACTACACGTATTAGGCCTTTGATCTGCGTTGCGTAGGCCACAACAAATCTTTCAAAGAGAGAGAGATATATGTGTTGTTGGGGTTTGTGATTATGAAGGTGCCCCAACGCACAAAAATATATAAAAATGTACAAAGTTGGGATGTGGTGTGGTGGAGAAGAGTTGGGCCCGACCAGATCATTCGTGCGTGATTTACACGGCAGACGTGTGTACTACACGTATTAGGCCTTTGATCTGCGTTGCGTAGGCCATCTTCCTTCCAAGACACACACGTGTTGGGGTTTGTGTGATTTTATGATAGTGCCTCAACACGGAAAAATAAGCGTACGAGAAGAGTTGGGCCCGACCAGATCATTCGTGCGTGATTTATACACGGCCAGACGCGTATTATATTACACGTATTAGGCCTTTGATCTGCGTTGCGTAGGCCATCTTCTCGATAGAGAGAAAGCCAATGTATTCTTTTTTCTTTCTTTACACACACACACACACACAGTTGTAGTAGGACAGGGAGGGATGCGAGCGTGCTAATCACGCTTCCTCAAGTCTTCGCTGTGGTGTAAAAAAAAAAAGAAAAAAAGGAATCGTTGGGAAAGTCCAAAGGACGAAAATATCGGGCAGTCTGAAGATAACTTAATGCTCGTTTACATTGGTATCAAGAGAGACCGGCTTGTGTAGCTCGTTTCAATGCTGTGTCGTTGTCATTGACACCCTACTCTGTTGCGCGCTAGTGGCAGCATGAGCGTGGGACGTATATATATATGACACCCAGCTAGAGCCGGCCGTGAGTCCGTCCGGTGTAAATAACGACGAAAGGAGAGAGAAACTTTTCGAATCCAGTATCGGGTTGATAATTGTCCAGTTTGAATATCCATATCCCCGTCGTTTTTGGAGGTGATATACTCTCTGTGTTTCTTCGATAGAAGGCTTTTCAATGTTCTATTCGCTCCGACCGTCGAACTTGCAAGAAAACAGTGGTTTTGGATTTGCTCGTACATATATATATGGTTTCGACGGAAATATCTCGTTCTTTAAGGGACAATTATGTCGTTGTACGACGACTCCCGAATCTCCTTCGCGCGCTGGTTGGAGCTCTTCGGGTATCGGCTTGTTCCGAAATATAACACAAAAATGTGGTGGATAGCAAATACACATTATATATATGAGAGAATAAAAGGGAAAAATTACCCTGAACGGTGGATCACTTGGCTCGTGGGTCGATGAAGAACGCAGCTAATTGCGCGTCAACGTGTGAACTGCAGGACACATGAACATCGACATTTCGAACGCACATTGCGGTCCACGGATACAATTCCTGGACCACGCCTGGCTGAGGGTCGTTTACGTACTTATAAACTGCTTGCGTTGATGGCACTTGTTGCCTATATACGTACGAGCGAATGATGGGCGCTTCGTCGGCGTTTGTCGCGGTCCTATGAATATTGAGAAATTTTACGTACGTCTAACAGTCTTCGAGAGAGATGGAAATCGTGTTCGAACTAGCGTGAGTGTGGAAGGCGGTGTCGTGTGTCGTATATGTTTTATATACGTCCGCCCGTCTGAAACACCGCTTCGAAGCGGTGACAAAATCTTTTTCGGGACGATTCGTATCCGTAGAACTATCGAGATTTCACTGGTACATTTTCAACGCGCTCCCGACGTCGCCTGAAATGAAACGAGATGGGTTTAACCCACGAAAGCGTACTACACGAGTCTGTCCTATGTGAAGACTGTGTACAGAGATCGAACGAACGCATGAAAGAAATTGAACGAAAGAACACATAACCCGCAAAAATATAGAGTAGAATTGTGACCGTTGCTTCGAATTTGAATTTATATGTATATATATATATCATAGCCCCAGGGAGTGGAACCTATGAGTGTGGAAGGATGTCTCTTACCGTTATGTTGCCAGAGGAAAAAAAGTCTCTCTCTTCGTACGACACATTTGTGTACGAATTGTATCGATGGCTATATAGATCCGATGTTGCACATATTCTGAGTAAAGAACACCCCACCCGGGTTACCGTCCTAAAACTCTTCTATTGGTGTGGCTATGATGTGTGTGTGTCAACGCAATCGCGAGTCTGGTTCTACGGAAAACCGTTTGTCGGTCGCCCCATATATCTTTTTGTTCTCTTCAAATGATCGAATAGCGAAACCGCACGAGATCAATCGGTCGTCTAGTCCCCGAAAGTACTTTTCGGACGGACGTTAAAGTTATACCGATTGTAATCGTCTTGCGAGTGTTTCGAAGATCTATATTTGGAGAGGATATCGAATTTTATAAAAGATATATTGGTGAGGCGCGATAAACGGTTTTTTTTTTTGCTTTAAGGGTTTTTTGTGTTTTTTTTATTTTTTTTTTTTTTTTGTGTTGCTCTGTACACGTTTCGCAAAATGCTTTCGGGGGGGGAAGCTCTGAAAAAATTTTTTTTCACGTTCCGACGACCTCAGAGTAGGCGAGATTACCCGCTGAATTTAAGCATATTACTAAGCG
>NW_027476536.1:7500-35000 GCF_051020955.1 Megalopta genalis | reverse complement strand
CTTCCGATCTAGAAAGAGACAGAGACAGACGATCCGCGTTATGTTAAATATTTCAAGGTTCCCGATTCCACAAAATTATAAAAAGTATACGGCTGTGTAGCGGGGATCAAAACGAGTAATTTCATGTATAAAGTTTAATTAATCTCGCAATAGTTTGCCGGGAAACATCGATTATTCCGATCTAGAAAGAGACAGAGATAGTCGATTCGCGTTATGTTAAATATTTCAAGGTTCCCGATTCCACAAAATTATAAAAAGTATACGGCTGTGTAGCGGGGATCAAAACGAGTAATTTCATGTATAAAGTTTAATTAATCTCCCAATAGTTTGCCGGGAAACATCGATTATTCCGATCTAGAAAGAGACAGAGACAGACGATCCGCGTTATGTTAAATATTTCAAGGTTCCCGATTCCACAAAATTATAAAAAGTATACGGCTGTGTAGCGGGGATCAAAACGAGTAATTTCATGTATAAAGTTTAATTAAACTCCCAATAGTTTGCCGGGAAACATCGATTCTTCCGATCTAGAAAGAGACAGAGACAGACGATCCGCGTTATGTTAAATATTTCATGGTTCCCGATTCCACAAAATTATAAAAAGTATACGGCTGTGTAGCGGGGATCAAAACGAGTAATTTCATGTATAAAGTTTAATTAATCTCGCAATAGTTTGCCGGGAAACATCGATTATTCCGATCTAGAAAGAGACAGAGATAGTCGATTCGCGTTATGTTAAATATTTCAAGGTTCCCGATTCCACAAAATTATAAAAAGTATACGGCTGTGTAGCGGGGATCAAAACGAGTAATTTCATGTATAAAGTTTAATTAAACTCCCAATAGTTTGCCGGGAAACATCGATTCTTCCGATCTAGAAAGAGACAGAGACAGACGATCCGCGTTATGTTAAATATTTCAAGGTTCCCGATTCCACAAAATTATAAAAAGTATACGGCTGTGTAGCGGGGATCAAAACGAGTAATTTCATGTATAAAGTTTAATTAATCTCCCAATAGTTTGCCGGGAAACATCGATTCTTCCGATCTAGAAAGAGACAGAGACAGACGATCCGCGTTATGTTAAATATTTCAAGGTTCCCGATTCCACAAAATTATAAAAAGTATACGGCTGTGTAGCGGGGATCAAAACGAGTAATTTCATGTATAAAGTTTAATTAAACTCCCAATAGCTTGCCGGGAAACATCGATTCTTCCGATCTAGAAAGAGACAGAGACAGACGATCCGCGTTATGTTAAATATTTCAAGGTTCCCGATTCCACAAAATTATAAAAAGTATACGGCTGTGTAGCGGGGATCAAAACGAGTAATTTCATGTATAAAGTTTAATTAAACTCCCAATAGTTTGCCGGGAAACATCGATTCTTCCGATCTAGAAAGAGACAGAGACAGACGATCCGCGTTATGTTAAATATTTCATGGTTCCCGATTCCACAAAATTATAAAAAGTATACGGCTGTGTAGCGGGGATCAAAACGAGTAATTTCATGTATAAAGTTTAATTAAACTCCCAATAGTTTGCCGGGAAACATCGATTCTTCCGATCTAGAAAGAGACAGAGACAGACGATCCGCGTTATGTTAAATATTTCAAGGTTCCCGATTCCACAAAATTATAAAAAGTATACGGCTGTGTAGCGGGGATCAAAACGAGTAATTTCATGTATAAAGTTTAATTAATCTCGCAATAGTTTGCCGGGAAACATCGATTATTCCGATCTAGAAAGAGACAGAGATAGTCGATTCGCGTTATGTTAAATATTTCAAGGTTCCCGATTCCACAAAATTATAAAAAGTATACGGCTGTGTAGCGGGGATCAAAACGAGTAATTTCATGTATAAAGTTTAATTAATCTCCCAATAGTTTGCCGGGAAACATCGATTATTCCGATCTAGAAAGAGACAGAGACAGACGATCCGCGTTATGTTAAATATTTCAAGGTTCCCGATTCCACAAAATTATAAAAAGTATACGGCTGTGTAGCGGGGATCAAAACGAGTAATTTCATGTATAAAGTTTAATTAAACTCCCAATAGTTTGCCGGGAAACATCGATTCTTCCGATCTAGAAAGAGACAGAGACAGACGATCCGCGTTATGTTAAATATTTCATGGTTCCCGATTCCACAAAATTATAAAAAGTATACGGCTGTGTAGCGGGGATCAAAACGAGTAATTTCATGTATAAAGTTTAATTAATCTCGCAATAGTTTGCCGGGAAACATCGATTATTCCGATCTAGAAAGAGACAGAGATAGTCGATTCGCGTTATGTTAAATATTTCAAGGTTCCCGATTCCACAAAATTATAAAAAGTATACGGCTGTGTAGCGGGGATCAAAACGAGTAATTTCATGTATAAAGTTTAATTAAACTCCCAATAGTTTGCCGGGAAACATCGATTCTTCCGATCTAGAAAGAGACAGAGACAGACGATCCGCGTTATGTTAAATATTTCAAGGTTCCCGATTCCACAAAATTATAAAAAGTATACGGCTGTGTAGCGGGGATCAAAACGAGTAATTTCATGTATAAAGTTTAATTAATCTCCCAATAGTTTGCCGGGAAACATCGATTATTCCGATCTAGAAAGAGACAGAGACAGACGATCCGCGTTATGTTAAATATTTCAAGGTTCCCGATTCCACAAAATTATAAAAAGTATACGGCTGTGTAGCGGGGATCAAAACGAGTAATTTCATGTATAAAGTTTAATTAAACTCCCAATAGTTTGCCGGGAAACATCGATTCTTCCGATCTAGAAAGAGACAGAGACAGACGATCCGCGTTATGTTAAATATTTCAAGGTTCCCGATTCCACAAAATTATAAAAAGTATACGGCTGTGTAGCGGGGATCAAAACGAGTAATTTCATGTATAAAGTTTAATTAATCTCCCAATAGTTTGCCGGGAAACATCGATTCTTCCGATCTAGAAAGAGACAGAGACAGACGATCCGCGTTATGTTAAATATTTCAAGGTTCCCGATTCCACAAAATTATAAAAAGTATACGGCTGTGTAGCGGGGATCAAAACGAGTAATTTCATGTATAAAGTTTAATTAAACTCCCAATAGTTTGCCGGGAAACATCGATTCTTCCGATTTAGAAAGAGACAGAGACAGACGATCCGCGTTATGTTAAATATTTCATGGTTCCCGATTCCACAAAATTATAAAAAGTATACGGCTGTGTAGCGGGGATCAAAACGAGTAATTTCATGTATAAAGTTTAATTAAACTCCCAATAGTTTGCCGGGAAACATCGATTCTTCCGATCTAGAAAGAGACAGAGACAGACGATCCGCGTTATGTTAAATATTTCAAGGTTCCCGATTCCACAAAATTATAAAAAGTATACGGCTGTGTAGCGGGGATCAAAACGAGTAATTTCATGTATAAAGTTTAATTAATCTCCCAATAGTTTGCCGGGAAACATCGATTCTTCCGATCTAGAAAGAGACAGAGACAGACGATCCGCGTTATGTTAAATATTTCAAGGTTCCCGATTCCACAAAATTATAAAAAGTATACGGCTGTGTAGCGGGGATCAAAACGAGTAATTTCATGTATAAAGTTTAATTAAACTCCCAATAGTTTGCCGGGAAACATCGATTCTTCCGATCTAGAAAGAGACAGAGACAGACGATCCGCGTTATGTTAAATATTTCAAGGTTCCCGATTCCACAAAATTATAAAAAGTATACGGCTGTGTAGCGGGGATCAAAACGAGTAATTTCATGTATAAAGTTTAATTAATCTCCCAATAGTTTGCCGGGAAACATCGATTCTTCCGATCTAGAAAGAGACAGAGACAGACGATCCGCGTTATGTTAAATATTTCAAGGTTCCCGATTCCACAAAATTATAAAAAGTATACGGCTGTGTAGCGGGGATCAAAACGAGTAATTTCATGTATAAAGTTTAATTAATCTCCCAATAGTTTGCCGGGAAACATCGATTATTCCGATCTAGAAAGAGACAGAGACAGACGATCCGCGTTATGTTAAATATTTCAAGGTTCCCGATTCCACAAAATTATAAAAAGTATACGGCTGTGTAGCGGGGATCAAAACGAGTAATTTCATGTATAAAGTTTAATTAAACTCCCAATAGTTTGTCGGGAAACATCGATAGTTCGATCGCGCGAGAGAGACAGAGAAACGAACAGTCTCTTTTTCGATTTACGGCTAAAATAAATTTTTCTAATTTTATTCAATAACATATTCTTGCTTAAATAACTTTTTTACATAGGGATTAAGCATTTAGAACGATACATTGTTTAAAATAAGGGCACTTTACTCTTGACATTTTACGGTTTTTTCAATTTTCTGAAAAATCCTATCATTAGATTTTTTTAAGAATACGATATTCTTGCTTAACTAACGTTTCTACATAGGGATTAAGCATTTAGAACGAAATCTAATGTCAGAAAATGGCACTTTACTCTTGACATTTTTCGGTTTTTTCAATTTTCTGGGAAATCCTATCATTAGATTTTTTTAAAAATACGATATTCTTGCTTAACTAACGTTTCTACATAGGGATTAAGCATTTAGAACGAAATCTAATGTCAGAAAATGGCACTTTACTCTTGACATTTTTCGGTTTTTTCAATTTTCTGGGAAATCCTATCATTAGATTTTTTTAAAAATACGATATTCTTGCTTAACTAACGTTTTTACATAGGGATTAAGTATTTAGAACGAAATCTAATGTAGGAAAATGGTACTTTACTCTTGATCGGTACGTTGGGACTTTGAAAATATTCGGGCGTTCCAATCGCTCGTCTGTTGCATCATGGCGCGTCTCGGCGCAATCGACCGATTCGCTCGATCCATTATTTTCGATTTACGGCTAAAATAAATTTTTCTCATTTTATTCAATAACATATTCCTGCTAAAATAACTTTTTTACATAGGGATTAAGCATTTAGAACGATACATTGTTTAAAATAAGGGCACTTTACTCTTGACATTTTACGGTTTTTTCAATTTTCTGAAAAATCCTATCATTAGATTTTTTTAAAAATACGATATTCTTGCTTAACTAACGTTTCTACATAGGGATTAAGCATTTAGAACGAAATCTAATGTCAGAAAATGGCACTTTACTCTTGACATTTTTCGGTTTTTTCAATTTTCTGGGAAATCCTATCATTAGATTTTTTTAAAAATACGATATTCTTGCTTAACTAACGTTTTTACATAGGGATTAAGTATTTAGAACGAAATCTAATGTAGGAAAATGGTACTTTACTCTTGATCGGTACGTTGGGACTTTGAAAATATTCGGGCGTTCCAATCGCTCGTCTGTTGCATCATAGCGCGTCTCGGCGCAATCGACCGATTCGCTCGATCCATTATTTTCGATTTACGGCTAAAATAAATTTTTCTCATTTTATTCAATAACATATTCCTGCTAAAATAACTTTTTTACATAGGGATTAAGCATTTAGAACGATACATTGTTTAAAATAAGGGCACTTTACTCTTGACATTTTACGGTTTTTTCAATTTTCTGAAAAATCCTATCATTAGATTTTTTTAAAAATACGATATTCTTGCTTAACTAACGTTTCTACATAGGGATTAAGCATTTAGAACGAAATCTAATGTCAGAAAATGGCACTTTACTCTTGACATTTTTCGGTTTTTTCAATTTTCTGGGAAATCCTATCATTAGATTTTTTTAAAAATACGATATTCTTGCTTAACTAACGTTTTTACATAGGGATTAAGCATTTAGAACGAAATCTAATGTAGGAAAATGGTACTTTACTCTTGATCGGTACGTTGGGACTTTGAAAATATTCGGGCGTTCCAATCGCTCGTCTGTTGCATCATGGCGCGTCTCGGCGCAATCGACCGATTCGCTCGATCCATTATTTTCGATTTACGGCTAAAATAAATTTTTCTCATTTTATTCAATAACATATTCTTGCTTAAATAACTTTTTTACATAGGGATTAAGCATTTAGAACGATACATTGTTTAAAATAAGGGCACTTTACTCTTGACATTTTACGGTTTTTTCAATTTTCTGAAAAATCCTATCATTAGATTTTTTTAAGAATACGATATTCTTGCTTAACTAACGTTTCTACACAGGGATTAAGCATTTAGAACGAAATCTAATGTCAGAAAATGGCACTTTACTCTTGACATTTTTCGGTTTTTTCAATTTTCTGGGAAATCCTATCATTAGATTTTTTTAAAAATACGATATTCTTGCTTAACTAACGTTTTTACATAGGGATTAAGTATTTAGAACGAAATCTAATGTAGGAAAATGGTACTTTACTCTTGATCGGTACGTTGGGACTTTGAAAATATTCGGGCGTACGCGGCGCGCTCGGCGCTTCGAACAGCTCCGGTGTCCCCATTATTTTCGATTTACGGCTAAAATAAATTTTTCTAATTTTTTTCAATAACATATTCCTGCTAAAATAACTTTTTTACATAGGGATTAAGCATTTAGAACGATACATTGTTTAAAATAAGGGCACTTTACTCTTGACATTTTACCGTTTTTTCAATTTTCTGAAAAATCCTATCATTAGATTTTTTTAAAAATACGATATTCTTGCTTAACTAACGTTTCTACATAGGGATTAAGCATTTAGAACGAAATCTAATGTCAGAAAATGGCACTTTACTCTTGACATTTTTCGGTTTTTTCAATTTTCTGGGAAATCCTATCATTAGATTTTTTTAAAAATACGATATTCTTGCTTAACTAACGTTTTTACATAGGGATTAAGTATTTAGAACGAAATCTAATGTAGGAAAATGGTACTTTACTCTTGATCGGTACGTTGGGACTTTGAAAATATTCGGGCGTTCCAATCGCTCGTCTGTTGCATCATAGCGCGTCTCGGCGCAATCGACCGATTCGCTCGATCCATTATTTTCGATTTACGGCTAAAATAAATTTTTCTCATTTTATTCAATAACATATTCCTGCTAAAATAACTTTTTTACATAGGGATTAAGCATTTAGAACGATACATTGTTTAAAATAAGGGCACTTTACTCTTGACATTTTACGGTTTTTTCAATTTTCTGAAAAATCCTATCATTAGATTTTTTTAAGAATACGATATTCTTGCTTAACTAACGTTTCTACATAGGGATTAAGCATTTAGAACGAAATCTAATGTCAGAAAATGGCACTTTACTCTTGACATTTTTCGGTTTTTTCAATTTTCTGGAAAATCCTATCATTAGATTTTTTTAAAAATACAATATTCTTGCTTAACTAACGTTTTTACATAGGGATTAAGTATTTAGAACGAAATCTAATGTAGGAAAATGGTACTTTACTCTTGATCGGTACGTTGGGACTTTGAAAATATTCGGGCGTACGCGGCGCGCTCGGCGCTTCGAACAGCTCCGGTGTCCCCATTATTTTCGATTTACGGCTAAAATAAATTTTTCTAATTTTTTTCAATAACATATTCCTGCTAAAATAACTTTTTTACATAGGGATTAAGCATTTAGAACGATACATTGTTTAAAATAAGGGCACTTTACTCTTGACATTTTACGGTTTTTTCAATTTTCTGAAAAATCCTATCATTAGATTTTTTTAAGAATACGATATTCTTGCTTAACTAACGTTTCTACATAGGGATTAAGCATTTAGAACGAAATATATTGTCAGAAAATGGCACTTTACTCTTGACATTTTTCGGTTTTTTCAAGTTTCTGAAAAATCCTATCATTAGATTTTTTTAAAAATACGATATTCTTGCTTAACTAACGTTTCTACATAGGGATTAAGCATTTAGAACGAAATCTAATGTCAGAAAATGGCACTTTAGTCTTGACATTTTACGGTTTTTTCAATTTTCTGGGAAATCCTATCATTAGATTTTTTTAAAAATACGATATTCTTGCTTAACTAACGTTTTTACATAGGGATTAAGCATTTAGAACGAAATCTAATGTAGGAAAATGGTACTTTACTCTTGATCGGTACGTTGGGACTTTGAAAATATTCGGGCGTTCCAATCGCTCGTCTGTTGCATCATAGCGCGTCTCGGCGCAATCGACCGATTCGCTCGATCCATTATTTTCGATTTACGGCTAAAATAAATTTTTCTCATTTTATTCAATAACATATTCCTGCTTAAATAACTTTTTTACATAGGGATTAAGCATTTAGAACGATACATTGTTTAAAATAAGGGCACTTTACTCTTGACATTTTACGGTTTTTTCAATTTTCTGAAAAATCCTATCATTAGATTTTTTTAAGAATACGATATTCTTGCTTAACTAACGTTTCTACATAGGGATTAAGCATTTAGAACGAAATCTAATGTCAGAAAATGGCACTTTACTCTTGACATTTTTCGGTTTTTTCAATTTTCTGGGAAATCCTATCATTAGATTTTTTTAAAAATACGATATTCTTGCTTAACTAACGTTTTTACATAGGGATTAAGTATTTAGAACGAAATCTAATGTAGGAAAATGGTACTTTACTCTTGATCGGTACGTTGGGACTTTGAAAATATTCGGGCGTACACGGCGCGCTCGGCGCTTCGAACAGCTCCGGTGTCCCCATTATTTTCGATTTACGGCTAAAATAAATTTTTCTAATTTTTTTCAATAACATATTCCTGCTAAAATAACTTTTTTACATAGGGATTAAGCATTTAGAACGATACATTGTTTAAAATAAGGGCACTTTACTCTTGACATTTTACGGTTTTTTCAATTTTCTGAAAAATCCTATCATTAGATTTTTTTAAAAATACGATATTCTTGCTTAACTAACGTTTCTACATAGGGATTAAGCATTTAGAACGAAATCTAATGTCAGAAAATGGCACTTTACTCTTGACATTTTTCGGTTTTTTCAATTTTCTGGGAAATCCTATCATTAGATTTTTTTAAAAATACGATATTCTTGCTTAACTAACGTTTTTACATAGGGATTAAGTATTTAGAACGAAATCTAATGTAGGAAAATGGTACTTTACTCTTGATCGGTACGTTGGGACTTTGAAAATATTCGGGCGTACACGGCGCGCTCGGCGCTTCGAACAGCTCCGGTGTCCCCATTATTTTCGATTTACGGCTAAAATAAATTTTTCTAATTTTTTTCAATAACATATTCCTGCTAAAATAACTTTTTTACATAGGGATTAAGCATTTAGAACGATACATTGTTTAAAATAAGGGCACTTTACTCTTGACATTTTACGGTTTTTTCAATTTTCTGAAAAATCCTATCATTAGATTTTTTTAAAAATACGATATTCTTGCTTAACTAACGTTTCTACATAGGGATTAAGCATTTAGAACGAAATCTAATGTCAGAAAATGGCACTTTACTCTTGACATTTTTCGGTTTTTTCAATTTTCTGGGAAATCCTATCATTAGATTTTTTTAAAAATACGATATTCTTGCTTAACTAACGTTTTTACATAGGGATTAAGCATTTAGAACGAAATCTAATGTAGGAAAATGGTACTTTACTCTTGATCGGTACGTTGGGACTTTGAAAATATTCGGGCGTTCCAATCGCTCGTCTGTTGCATCATGGCGCGTCTCGGCGCAATCGACCGATTCGCTCGATCCATTATTTTCGATTTACGGCTAAAATAAATTTTTCTCATTTTATTCAATAACATATTCCTGCTAAAATAACTTTTTTACATAGGGATTAAGCATTTAGAACGATACATTGTTTAAAATAAGGGCACTTTACTCTTGACATTTTACGGTTTTTTCAATTTTCTGAAAAATCCTATCATTAGATTTTTTTAAAAATACGATATTCTTGCTTAACTAACGTTTCTACATAGGGATTAAGCATTTAGAACGAAATCTAATGTCAGAAAATGGCACTTTACTCTTGACATTTTTCGGTTTTTTCAATTTTCTGGGAAATCCTATCATTAGATTTTTTTAAAAATACGATATTCTTGCTTAACTAACGTTTTTACATAGGGATTAAGCATTTAGAACGAAATCTAATGTAGGAAAATGGTACTTTACTCTTGATCGGTACGTTGGGACTTTGAAAATATTCGGGCGTTCCAATCGCTCGTCTGTTGCATCATGGCGCGTCTCGGCGCAATCGACCGATTCGCTCGATCCATTATTTTCGATTTACGGCTAAAATAAATTTTTCTCATTTTATTCAATAACATATTCCTGCTAAAATAACTTTTTTACATAGGGATTAAGCATTTAGAACGATACATTGTTTAAAATAAGGGCACTTTACTCTTGACATTTTACGGTTTTTTCAATTTTCTGAAAAATCCTATCATTAGATTTTTTTAAAAATACGATATTCTTGCTTAACTAACGTTTCTACATAGGGATTAAGCATTTAGAACGAAATCTAATGTCAGAAAATGGCACTTTACTCTTGACATTTTTCGGTTTTTTCAATTTTCTGGAAAATCCTATCATTAGATTTTTTTAAAAATACGATATTCTTGCTTAACTAACGTTTTTACATAGGGATTAAGTATTTAGAACGAAATCTAATGTAGGAAAATGGTACTTTACTCTTGATCGGTACGTTGGGACTTTGAAAATATTCGGGCGTACGCGGCGCGCTCGGCGCTTCGAACAGCTCCGGTGTCCCCATTATTTTCGATTTACGGCTAAAATAAATTTTTCTAATTTTTTTCAATAACATATTCCTGCTAAAATAACTTTTTTACATAGGGATTAAGCATTTAGAACGATACATTGTTTAAAATAAGGGCACTTTACTCTTGACATTTTACGGTTTTTTCAATTTTCTGAAAAATCCTATCATTAGATTTTTTTAAAAATACGATATTCTTGCTTAACTAACGTTTCTACATAGGGATTAAGCATTTAGAACGAAATCTGATGTCAGAAAATGGCACTTTACTCTTGACATTTTTCGGTTTTTTCAATTTTCTGGGAAATCCTATCATTAGATTTTTTTAAAAATACGATATTCTTGCTTAACTAACGTTTTTACATAGGGATTAAGCATTTAGAACGAAATCTAATGTAGGAAAATGGTACTTTACTCTTGATCGGTACGTTGGGACTTTGAAAATATTCGGGCGTACGCGGCGCGCTCGGCGCTTCGAACAGCTCCGGTGTCCCCATTATTTTCGATTTACGGCTAAAATAAATTTTTCTAATTTTTTTCAATAACATATTCCTGCTAAAATAACTTTTTTACATAGGGATTAAGCATTTAGAACGATACATTGTTTAAAATAAGGGCACTTTACTCTTGACATTTTACGGTTTTTTCAATTTTCTGAAAAATCCTATCATTAGATTTTTTTAAAAATACGATATTCTTGCTTAACTAACGTTTCTACATAGGGATTAAGCATTTAGAACGAAATCTAATGTCAGAAAATGGCACTTTACTCTTGACATTTTACGGTTTTTTCAATTTTCTGGGAAATCCTATCATTAGATTTTTTTAAAAATACGATATTCTTGCTTAACTAACGTTTTTACATAGGGATTAAGCATTTAGAACGAAATCTAATGTAGGAAAATGGTACTTTACTCTTGATCGGTACGTTGGGACTTTGAAAATATTCGGGCGTTCCAATCGCTCGTCTGTTGCATCATGGCGCGTCTCGGCGCAATCGACCGATTCGCTCGATCCATTATTTTCGATTTACGGCTAAAATAAATTTTTCTCATTTTATTCAATAACATATTCCTGCTAAAATAACTTTTTTACATAGGGATTAAGCATTTAGAACGATACATTGTTTAAAATAAGGGCACTTTACTCTTGACATTTTACGGTTTTTTCAATTTTCTGAAAAATCCTATCATTAGATTTTTTTAAAAATACGATATTCTTGCTTAACTAACGTTTCTACATAGGGATTAAGCATTTAGAACGAAATCTAATGTCAGAAAATGGCACTTTACTCTTGACATTTTTCGGTTTTTTCAATTTTCTGGGAAATCCTATCATTAGATTTTTTTAAAAATACGATATTCTTGCTTAACTAACGTTTTTACATAGGGATTAAGCATTTAGAACGAAATCTAATGTAGGAAAATGGTACTTTACTCTTGATCGGTACGTTGGGACTTTGAAAATATTCGGGCGTTCCAATCGCTCGTCTGTTGCATCATGGCGCGTCTCGGCGCAATCGACCGATTCGCTCGATCCATTATTTTCGATTTACGGCTAAAATAAATTTTTCTCATTTTATTCAATAACATATTCCTGCTAAAATAACTTTTTTACATAGGGATTAAGCATTTAGAACGATACATTGTTTAAAATAAGGGCACTTTACTCTTGACATTTTACGGTTTTTTCAATTTTCTGAAAAATCCTATCATTAGATTTTTTTAAAAATACGATATTCTTGCTTAACTAACGTTTCTACATAGGGATTAAGCATTTAGAACGAAATCTGATGTCAGAAAATGGCACTTTACTCTTGACATTTTTCGGTTTTTTCAATTTTCTGGGAAATCCTATCATTAGATTTTTTTAAAAATACGATATTCTTGCTTAACTAACGTTTTTACATAGGGATTAAGCATTTAGAACGAAATCTAATGTAGGAAAATGGTACTTTACTCTTGATCGGTACGTTGGGACTTTGAAAATATTCGGGCGTACGCGGCGCGCTCGGCGCTTCGAACAGCTCCGGTGTCCCCATTATTTTCGATTTACGGCTAAAATAAATTTTTCTAATTTTTTTCAATAACATATTCCTGCTAAAATAACTTTTTTACATAGGGATTAAGCATTTAGAACGATACATTGTTTAAAATAAGGGCACTTTACTCTTGACATTTTACGGTTTTTTCAATTTTCTGAAAAATCCTATCATTAGATTTTTTTAAGAATACGATATTCTTGCTTAACTAACGTTTCTACATAGGGATTAAGCATTTAGAACGAAATCTAATGTCAGAAAATGGCACTTTACTCTTGACATTTTTCGGTTTTTTCAATTTTCTGGAAAATCCTATCATTAGATTTTTTTAAAAATACAATATTCTTGCTTAACTAACGTTTTTACATAGGGATTAAGTATTTAGAACGAAATCTAATGTAGGAAAATGGTACTTTACTCTTGATCGGTACGTTGGGACTTTGAAAATATTCGGGCGTACGCGGCGCGCTCGGCGCTTCGAACAGCTCCGGTGTCCCCATTATTTTCGATTTACGGCTAAAATAAATTTTTCTAATTTTTTTCAATAACATATTCCTGCTAAAATAACTTTTTTACATAGGGATTAAGCATTTAGAACGATACATTGTTTAAAATAAGGGCACTTTACTCTTGACATTTTACGGTTTTTTCAATTTTCTGAAAAATCCTATCATTAGATTTTTTTAAGAATACGATATTCTTGCTTAACTAACGTTTCTACATAGGGATTAAGCATTTAGAACGAAATCTATTGTCAGAAAATGGCACTTTACTCTTGACATTTTTCGGTTTTTTCAAGTTTCTGAAAAATCCTATCATTAGATTTTTTTAAAAATACGATATTCTTGCTTAACTAACGTTTCTACATAGGGATTAAGCATTTAGAACGAAATCTAATGTCAGAAAATGGCACTTTAGTCTTGACATTTTACGGTTTTTTCAATTTTCTGGGAAATCCTATCATTAGATTTTTTTAAAAATACGATATTCTTGCTTAACTAACGTTTTTACATAGGGATTAAGCATTTAGAACGAAATCTAATGTAGGAAAATGGTACTTTACTCTTGATCGGTACGTTGGGACTTTGAAAATATTCGGGCGTTCCAATCGCTCGTCTGTTGCATCATAGCGCGTCTCGGCGCAATCGACCGATTCGCTCGATCCATTATTTTCGATTTACGGCTAAAATAAATTTTTCTCATTTTATTCAATAACATATTCCTGCTTAAATAACTTTTTTACATAGGGATTAAGCATTTAGAACGATACATTGTTTAAAATAAGGGCACTTTACTCTTGACATTTTACGGTTTTTTCAATTTTCTGAAAAATCCTATCATTAGATTTTTTTAAGAATACGATATTCTTGCTTAACTAACGTTTCTACATAGGGATTAAGCATTTAGAACGAAATCTAATGTCAGAAAATGGCACTTTACTCTTGACATTTTTCGGTTTTTTCAATTTTCTGGGAAATCCTATCATTAGATTTTTTTAAAAATACGATATTCTTGCTTAACTAACGTTTTTACATAGGGATTAAGTATTTAGAACGAAATCTAATGTAGGAAAATGGTACTTTACTCTTGATCGGTACGTTGGGACTTTGAAAATATTCGGGCGTACACGGCGCGCTCGGCGCTTCGAACAGCTCCGGTGTCCCCATTATTTTCGATTTACGGCTAAAATAAATTTTTCTAATTTTTTTCAATAACATATTCCTGCTAAAATAACTTTTTTACATAGGGATTAAGCATTTAGAACGATACATTGTTTAAAATAAGGGCACTTTACTCTTGACATTTTACGGTTTTTTCAATTTTCTGAAAAATCCTATCATTAGATTTTTTTAAAAATACGATATTCTTGCTTAACTAACGTTTCTACATAGGGATTAAGCATTTAGAACGAAATCTAATGTCAGAAAATGGCACTTTACTCTTGACATTTTTCGGTTTTTTCAATTTTCTGGGAAATCCTATCATTAGATTTTTTTAAAAATACGATATTCTTGCTTAACTAACGTTTTTACATAGGGATTAAGCATTTAGAACGAAATCTAATGTAGGAAAATGGTACTTTACTCTTGATCGGTACGTTGGGACTTTGAAAATATTCGGGCGTTCCAATCGCTCGTCTGTTGCATCATGGCGCGTCTCGGCGCAATCGACCGATTCGCTCGATCCATTATTTTCGATTTACGGCTAAAATAAATTTTTCTCATTTTATTCAATAACATATTCCTGCTAAAATAACTTTTTTACATAGGGATTAAGCATTTAGAACGATACATTGTTTAAAATAAGGGCACTTTACTCTTGACATTTTACGGTTTTTTCAATTTTCTGAAAAATCCTATCATTAGATTTTTTTAAAAATACGATATTCTTGCTTAACTAACGTTTCTACATAGGGATTAAGCATTTAGAACGAAATCTAATGTCAGAAAATGGCACTTTACTCTTGACATTTTTCGGTTTTTTCAATTTTCTGGGAAATCCTATCATTAGATTTTTTTAAAAATACGATATTCTTGCTTAACTAACGTTTTTACATAGGGATTAAGCATTTAGAACGAAATCTAATGTAGGAAAATGGTACTTTACTCTTGATCGGTACGTTGGGACTTTGAAAATATTCGGGCGTTCCAATCGCTCGTCTGTTGCATCATGGCGCGTCTCGGCGCAATCGACCGATTCGCTCGATCCATTATTTTCGATTTACGGCTAAAATAAATTTTTCTCATTTTATTCAATAACATATTCCTGCTAAAATAACTTTTTTACATAGGGATTAAGCATTTAGAACGATACATTGTTTAAAATAAGGGCACTTTACTCTTGACATTTTACGGTTTTTTCAATTTTCTGAAAAATCCTATCATTAGATTTTTTTAAAAATACGATATTCTTGCTTAACTAACGTTTCTACATAGGGATTAAGCATTTAGAACGAAATCTAATGTCAGAAAATGGCACTTTACTCTTGACATTTTTCGGTTTTTTCAATTTTCTGGAAAATCCTATCATTAGATTTTTTTAAAAATACGATATTCTTGCTTAACTAACGTTTTTACATAGGGATTAAGTATTTAGAACGAAATCTAATGTAGGAAAATGGTACTTTACTCTTGATCGGTACGTTGGGACTTTGAAAATATTCGGGCGTACGCGGCGCGCTCGGCGCTTCGAACAGCTCCGGTGTCCCCATTATTTTCGATTTACGGCTAAAATAAATTTTTCTAATTTTTTTCAATAACATATTCCTGCTAAAATAACTTTTTTACATAGGGATTAAGCATTTAGAACGATACATTGTTTAAAATAAGGGCACTTTACTCTTGACATTTTACGGTTTTTTCAATTTTCTGAAAAATCCTATCATTAGATTTTTTTAAAAATACGATATTCTTGCTTAACTAACGTTTCTACATAGGGATTAAGCATTTAGAACGAAATCTGATGTCAGAAAATGGCACTTTACTCTTGACATTTTTCGGTTTTTTCAATTTTCTGGGAAATCCTATCATTAGATTTTTTTAAAAATACGATATTCTTGCTTAACTAACGTTTTTACATAGGGATTAAGCATTTAGAACGAAATCTAATGTAGGAAAATGGTACTTTACTCTTGATCGGTACGTTGGGACTTTGAAAATATTGGGGCGTACGCGGCGCGCTCGGCGCTTCGAACAGCTCCGGTGTCCCCATTATTTTCGATTTACGGCTAAAATAAATTTTTCTAATTTTTTTCAATAACATATTCCTGCTAAAATAACTTTTTTACATAGGGATTAAGCATTTAGAACGATACATTGTTTAAAATAAGGGCACTTTACTCTTGACATTTTACGGTTTTTTCAATTTTCTGAAAAATCCTATCATTAGATTTTTTTAAAAATACGATATTCTTGCTTAACTAACGTTTCTACATAGGGATTAAGCATTTAGAACGAAATCTAATGTCAGAAAATGGCACTTTACTCTTGACATTTTACGGTTTTTTCAATTTTCTGGGAAATCCTATCATTAGATTTTTTTAAAAATACGATATTCTTGCTTAACTAACGTTTTTACATAGGGATTAAGCATTTAGAACGAAATCTAATGTAGGAAAATGGTACTTTACTCTTGATCGGTACGTTGGGACTTTGAAAATATTCGGGCGTTCCAATCGCTCGTCTGTTGCATCATGGCGCGTCTCGGCGCAATCGACCGATTCGCTCGATCCATTATTTTCGATTTACGGCTAAAATAAATTTTTCTCATTTTATTCAATAACATATTCCTGCTAAAATAACTTTTTTACATAGGGATTAAGCATTTAGAACGATACATTGTTTAAAATAAGGGCACTTTACTCTTGACATTTTACGGTTTTTTCAATTTTCTGAAAAATCCTATCATTAGATTTTTTTAAAAATACGATATTCTTGCTTAACTAACGTTTCTACATAGGGATTAAGCATTTAGAACGAAATCTAATGTCAGAAAATGGCACTTTACTCTTGACATTTTTCGGTTTTTTCAATTTTCTGGGAAATCCTATCATTAGATTTTTTTAAAAATACGATATTCTTGCTTAACTAACGTTTTTACATAGGGATTAAGCATTTAGAACGAAATCTAATGTAGGAAAATGGTACTTTACTCTTGATCGGTACGTTGGGACTTTGAAAATATTCGGGCGTTCCAATCGCTCGTCTGTTGCATCATGGCGCGTCTCGGCGCAATCGACCGATTCGCTCGATCCATTATTTTCGATTTACGGCTAAAATAAATTTTTCTCATTTTATTCAATAACATATTCCTGCTAAAATAACTTTTTTACATAGGGATTAAGCATTTAGAACGATACATTGTTTAAAATAAGGGCACTTTACTCTTGACATTTTACGGTTTTTTCAATTTTCTGAAAAATCCTATCATTAGATTTTTTTAAAAATACGATATTCTTGCTTAACTAACGTTTCTACATAGGGATTAAGCATTTAGAACGAAATCTAATGTCAGAAAATGGCACTTTACTCTTGACATTTTTCGGTTTTTTCAATTTTCTGGAAAATCCTATCATTAGATTTTTTTAAAAATACGATATTCTTGCTTAACTAACGTTTTTACATAGGGATTAAGTATTTAGAACGAAATCTAATGTAGGAAAATGGTACTTTACTCTTGATCGGTACGTTGGGACTTTGAAAATATTCGGGCGTACGCGGCGCGCTCGGCGCTTCGAACAGCTCCGGTGTCCCCATTATTTTCGATTTACGGCTAAAATAAATTTTTCTAATTTTTTTCAATAACATATTCCTGCTAAAATAACTTTTTTACATAGGGATTAAGCATTTAGAACGATACATTGTTTAAAATAAGGGCACTTTACTCTTGACATTTTACGGTTTTTTCAATTTTCTGAAAAATCCTATCATTAGATTTTTTTAAAAATACGATATTCTTGCTTAACTAACGTTTCTACATAGGGATTAAGCATTTAGAACGAAATCTGATGTCAGAAAATGGCACTTTACTCTTGACATTTTTCGGTTTTTTCAATTTTCTGGGAAATCCTATCATTAGATTTTTTTAAAAATACGATATTCTTGCTTAACTAACGTTTTTACATAGGGATTAAGCATTTAGAACGAAATCTAATGTAGGAAAATGGTACTTTACTCTTGATCGGTACGTTGGGACTTTGAAAATATTCGGGCGTACGCGGCGCGCTCGGCGCTTCGAACAGCTCCGGTGTCCCCATTATTTTCGATTTACGGCTAAAATAAATTTTTCTAATTTTTTTCAATAACATATTCCTGCTAAAATAACTTTTTTACATAGGGATTAAGCATTTAGAACGATACATTGTTTAAAATAAGGGCACTTTACTCTTGACATTTTACGGTTTTTTCAATTTTCTGAAAAATCCTATCATTAGATTTTTTTAAAAATACGATATTCTTGCTTAACTAACGTTTCTACATAGGGATTAAGCATTTAGAACGAAATCTAATGTCAGAAAATGGCACTTTACTCTTGACATTTTACGGTTTTTTCAATTTTCTGGGAAATCCTATCATTAGATTTTTTTAAAAATACGATATTCTTGCTTAACTAACGTTTTTACATAGGGATTAAGCATTTAGAACGAAATCTAATGTAGGAAAATGGTACTTTACTCTTGATCGGTACGTTGGGACTTAGAAAATATTCGGCCGTACGCGGCGCGTCTCGGCGCTTCGAACAGCTCCGGTGTCCCCATTATTTTCGATTTACGGCTAAAATAAATTTTTCTAATTTTTTTCAATTACATATTCTTGCTTAGATAACTTTTTTACATAGGGATTAAGCATTTAGAACGACATATTGTTTAAAATAATGGTACTTTACTCTTGTGATTTTACGGTTTTTTCAATTTTCTGAAAAATCCTATCATTAGATTTTTTTAAAAATACGATATTCTTGCTTAACTAACGTTTCTACATAGGGATTAAGCATTTAGAACGAAATCTAATGTCAGAAAATGGCACTTTACTCTTGACATTTTTCGGTTTTTTCAATTTTCTGGGAAATCCTATCATTAGATTTTTTTAAAAATACGATATTCTTGCTTAACTAACGTTTTTACATAGGGATTAAGCATTTAGAACGAAATCTAATGTAGGAAAATGGTACTTTACTCTTGATCGGTACGTTGGGACTTTGAAAATATTCGGGCGTTCCAATCGCTCGTCTGTTGCATCATGGCGCGTCTCGGCGCAATCGACCGATTCGCTCGATCCATTATTTTCGATTTACGGCTAAAATAAATTTTTCTCATTTTATTCAATAACATATTCTTGCTTAAATAACTTTTTTACATAGGGATTAAGCATTTAGAACGATACATTGTTTAAAATAAGGGCACTTTACTCTTGACATTTTACGGTTTTTTCAATTTTCTGAAAAATCCTATCATTAGATTTTTTTAAGAATACGATATTCTTGCTTAACTAACGTTTCTACATAGGGATTAAGCATTTAGAACGAAATCTAATGTCAGAAAATGGCACTTTACTCTTGACATTTTTCGGTTTTTTCAATTTTCTGGAAAATCCTATCATTAGATTTTTTTAAAAATACGATATTCTTGCTTAACTAACGTTTTTACATAGGGATTAAGTATTTAGAACGAAATCTAATGTAGGAAAATGGTACTTTACTCTTGATCGGTACGTTGGGACTTTGAAAATATTCGGGCGTACGCGGCGCGCTCGGCGCTTCGAACAGCTCCGGTGTCCCCATTATTTTCGATTTACGGCTAAAATAAATTTTTCTAATTTTTTTCAATAACATATTCCTGCTAAAATAACTTTTTTACATAGGGATTAAGCATTTAGAACGATACATTGTTTAAAATAAGGGCACTTTACTCTTGACATTTTACGGTTTTTTCAATTTTCTGAAAAATCCTATCATTAGATTTTTTTAAAAATACGATATTCTTGCTTAACTAACGTTTCTACATAGGGATTAAGCATTTAGAACGAAATCTAATGTCAGAAAATGGCACTTTACTCTTGACATTTTTCGGTTTTTTCAATTTTCTGGAAAATCCTATCATTAGATTTTTTTAAAAATACGATATTCTTGCTTAACTAACGTTTTTACATAGGGATTAAGTATTTAGAACGAAATCTAATGTAGGAAAATGGTACTTTACTCTTGATCGGTACGTTGGGACTTTGAAAATATTCGGGCGTTCCAATCGCTCGTCTGTTGCATCATAGCGCGTCTCGGCGCAATCGACCGATTCGCTCGATCCATTATTTTCGATTTACGGCTAAAATAAATTTTTCTCATTTTATTCAATAACATATTCCTGCTAAAATAACTTTTTTACATAGGGATTAAGCATTTAGAACGATACATTGTTTAAAATAAGGGCACTTTACTCTTGACATTTTACGGTTTTTTCAATTTTCTGAAAAATCCTATCATTAGATTTTTTTAAAAATACGATATTCTTGCTTAACTAACGTTTCTACATAGGGATTAAGCATTTAGAACGAAATCTAATGTCAGAAAATGGCACTTTACTCTTGACATTTTTCGGTTTTTTCAATTTTCTGGGAAATCCTATCATTAGATTTTTTTAAAAATACGATATTCTTGCTTAACTAACGTTTTTACATAGGGATTAAGCATTTAGAACGAAATCTAATGTAGGAAAATGGTACTTTACTCTTGATCGGTACGTTGGGACTTTGAAAATATTCGGGCGTTCCAATCGCTCGTCTGTTGCATCATGGCGCGTCTCGGCGCAATCGACCGATTCGCTCGATCCATTATTTTCGATTTACGGCTAAAATAAATTTTTCTCATTTTATTCAATAACATATTCCTGCTAAAATAACTTTTTTACATAGGGATTAAGCATTTAGAACGATACATTGTTTAAAATAAGGGCACTTTACTCTTGACATTTTACGGTTTTTTCAATTTTCTGAAAAATCCTATCATTAGATTTTTTTAAAAATACGATATTCTTGCTTAACTAACGTTTCTACATAGGGATTAAGCATTTAGAACGAAATCTAATGTCAGAAAATGGCACTTTACTCTTGACATTTTTCGGTTTTTTCAATTTTCTGGAAAATCCTATCATTAGATTTTTTTAAAAATACGATATTCTTGCTTAACTAACGTTTTTACATAGGGATTAAGTATTTAGAACGAAATCTAATGTAGGAAAATGGTACTTTACTCTTGATCGGTACGTTGGGACTTTGAAAATATTCGGGCGTACGCGGCGCGCTCGGCGCTTCGAACAGCTCCGGTGTCCCCATTATTTTCGATTTACGGCTAAAATAAATTTTTCTAATTTTTTTCAATAACATATTCCTGCTAAAATAACTTTTTTACATAGGGATTAAGCATTTAGAACGATACATTGTTTAAAATAAGGGCACTTTACTCTTGACATTTTACGGTTTTTTCAATTTTCTGAAAAATCCTATCATTAGATTTTTTTAAAAATACGATATTCTTGCTTAACTAACGTTTCTACATAGGGATTAAGCATTTAGAACGAAATCTGATGTCAGAAAATGGCACTTTACTCTTGACATTTTTCGGTTTTTTCAATTTTCTGGGAAATCCTATCATTAGATTTTTTTAAAAATACGATATTCTTGCTTAACTAACGTTTTTACATAGGGATTAAGCATTTAGAACGAAATCTAATGTAGGAAAATGGTACTTTACTCTTGATCGGTACGTTGGGACTTTGAAAATATTCGGGCGTACGCGGCGCGCTCGGCGCTTCGAACAGCTCCGGTGTCCCCATTATTTTCGATTTACGGCTAAAATAAATTTTTCTAATTTTTTTCAATAACATATTCCTGCTAAAATAACTTTTTTACATAGGGATTAAGCATTTAGAACGATACATTGTTTAAAATAAGGGCACTTTACTCTTGACATTTTACGGTTTTTTCAATTTTCTGAAAAATCCTATCATTAGATTTTTTTAAAAATACGATATTCTTGCTTAACTAACGTTTCTACATAGGGATTAAGCATTTAGAACGAAATCTAATGTCAGAAAATGGCACTTTACTCTTGACATTTTACGGTTTTTTCAATTTTCTGGGAAATCCTATCATTAGATTTTTTTAAAAATACGATATTCTTGCTTAACTAACGTTTTTACATAGGGATTAAGCATTTAGAACGAAATCTAATGTAGGAAAATGGTACTTTACTCTTGATCGGTACGTTGGGACTTAGAAAATATTCGGCCGTACGCGGCGCGTCTCGGCGCTTCGAACAGCTCCGGTGTCCCCATTATTTTCGATTTACGGCTAAAATAAATTTTTCTAATTTTTTTCAATTACATATTCTTGCTTAGATAACTTTTTTACATAGGGATTAAGCATTTAGAACGACATATTGTTTAAAATAATGGTACTTTACTCTTGTGATTTTACGGTTTTTTCAATTTTCTGAAAAATCCTATCATTAGATTTTTTTAAAAATACGATATTCTTGCTTAACTAACGTTTCTACATAGGGATTAAGCATTTAGAACGAAATCTAATGTCAGAAAATGGCACTTTACTCTTGACATTTTTCGGTTTTTTCAATTTTCTGGGAAATCCTATCATTAGATTTTTTTAAAAATACGATATTCTTGCTTAACTAACGTTTTTACATAGGGATTAAGCATTTAGAACGAAATCTAATGTAGGAAAATGGTACTTTACTCTTGATCGGTACGTTGGGACTTTGAAAATATTCGGGCGTTCCAATCGCTCGTCTGTTGCATCATGGCGCGTCTCGGCGCAATCGACCGATTCGCTCGATCCATTATTTTCGATTTACGGCTAAAATAAATTTTTCTCATTTTATTCAATAACATATTCTTGCTTAAATAACTTTTTTACATAGGGATTAAGCATTTAGAACGATACATTGTTTAAAATAAGGGCACTTTACTCTTGACATTTTACGGTTTTTTCAATTTTCTGAAAAATCCTATCATTAGATTTTTTTAAGAATACGATATTCTTGCTTAACTAACGTTTCTACATAGGGATTAAGCATTTAGAACGAAATCTAATGTCAGAAAATGGCACTTTACTCTTGACATTTTTCGGTTTTTTCAATTTTCTGGAAAATCCTATCATTAGATTTTTTTAAAAATACGATATTCTTGCTTAACTAACGTTTTTACATAGGGATTAAGTATTTAGAACGAAATCTAATGTAGGAAAATGGTACTTTACTCTTGATCGGTACGTTGGGACTTTGAAAATATTCGGGCGTACGCGGCGCGCTCGGCGCTTCGAACAGCTCCGGTGTCCCCATTATTTTCGATTTACGGCTAAAATAAATTTTTCTAATTTTTTTCAATAACATATTCCTGCTAAAATAACTTTTTTACATAGGGATTAAGCATTTAGAACGATACATTGTTTAAAATAAGGGCACTTTACTCTTGACATTTTACGGTTTTTTCAATTTTCTGAAAAATCCTATCATTAGATTTTTTTAAAAATACGATATTCTTGCTTAACTAACGTTTCTACATAGGGATTAAGCATTTAGAACGAAATCTAATGTCAGAAAATGGCACTTTACTCTTGACATTTTTCGGTTTTTTCAATTTTCTGGAAAATCCTATCATTAGATTTTTTTAAAAATACGATATTCTTGCTTAACTAACGTTTTTACATAGGGATTAAGTATTTAGAACGAAATCTAATGTAGGAAAATGGTACTTTACTCTTGATCGGTACGTTGGGACTTTGAAAATATTCGGGCGTTCCAATCGCTCGTCTGTTGCATCATAGCGCGTCTCGGCGCAATCGACCGATTCGCTCGATCCATTATTTTCGATTTACGGCTAAAATAAATTTTTCTCATTTTATTCAATAACATATTCCTGCTAAAATAACTTTTTTACATAGGGATTAAGCATTTAGAACGATACATTGTTTAAAATAAGGGCACTTTACTCTTGACATTTTACGGTTTTTTCAATTTTCTGAAAAATCCTATCATTAGATTTTTTTAAAAATACGATATTCTTGCTTAACTAACGTTTCTACATAGGGATTAAGCATTTAGAACGAAATCTAATGTCAGAAAATGGCACTTTACTCTTGACATTTTTCGGTTTTTTCAATTTTCTGGGAAATCCTATCATTAGATTTTTTTAAAAATACGATATTCTTGCTTAACTAACGTTTTTACATAGGGATTAAGCATTTAGAACGAAATCTAATGTAGGAAAATGGTACTTTACTCTTGATCGGTACGTTGGGACTTTGAAAATATTCGGGCGTTCCAATCGCTCGTCTGTTGCATCATGGCGCGTCTCGGCGCAATCGACCGATTCGCTCGATCCATTATTTTCGATTTACGGCTAAAATAAATTTTTCTCATTTTATTCAATAACATATTCCTGCTAAAATAACTTTTTTACATAGGGATTAAGCATTTAGAACGATACATTGTTTAAAATAAGGGCACTTTACTCTTGACATTTTACGGTTTTTTCAATTTTCTGAAAAATCCTATCATTAGATTTTTTTAAAAATACGATATTCTTGCTTAACTAACGTTTCTACATAGGGATTAAGCATTTAGAACGAAATCTAATGTCAGAAAATGGCACTTTACTCTTGACATTTTTCGGTTTTTTCAATTTTCTGGGAAATCCTATCATTAGATTTTTTTAAAAATACGATATTCTTGCTTAACTAACGTTTTTACATAGGGATTAAGCATTTAGAACGAAATCTAATGTAGGAAAATGGTACTTTACTCTTGATCGGTACGTTGGGACTTTGAAAATATTCGGGCGTACGCGGCGCGCTCGGCGCTTCGAACAGCTCCGGTGTCCCCATTATTTTCGATTTACGGCTAAAATAAATTTTTCTAATTTTTTTCAATAACATATTCCTGCTAAAATAACTTTTTTACATAGGGATTAAGCATTTAGAACGATACATTGTTTAAAATAAGGGCACTTTACTCTTGACATTTTACGGTTTTTTCAATTTTCTGAAAAATCCTATCATTAGATTTTTTTAAAAATACGATATTCTTGCTTAACTAACGTTTCTACATAGGGATTAAGCATTTAGAACGAAATCTGATGTCAGAAAATGGCACTTTACTCTTGACATTTTTCGGTTTTTTCAATTTTCTGGGAAATCCTATCATTAGATTTTTTTAAAAATACGATATTCTTGCTTAACTAACGTTTTTACATAGGGATTAAGCATTTAGAACGAAATCTAATGTAGGAAAATGGTACTTTACTCTTGATCGGTACGTTGGGACTTTGAAAATATTCGGGCGTACGCGGCGCGCTCGGCGCTTCGAACAGCTCCGGTGTCCCCATTATTTTCGATTTACGGCTAAAATAAATTTTTCTAATTTTTTTCAATAACATATTCCTGCTAAAATAACTTTTTTACATAGGGATTAAGCATTTAGAACGATACATTGTTTAAAATAAGGGCACTTTACTCTTGACATTTTACGGTTTTTTCAATTTTCTGAAAAATCCTATCATTAGATTTTTTTAAAAATACGATATTCTTGCTTAACTAACGTTTCTACATAGGGATTAAGCATTTAGAACGAAATCTAATGTCAGAAAATGGCACTTTACTCTTGACATTTTACGGTTTTTTCAATTTTCTGGGAAATCCTATCATTAGATTTTTTTAAAAATACGATATTCTTGCTTAACTAACGTTTTTACATAGGGATTAAGCATTTAGAACGAAATCTAATGTAGGAAAATGGTACTTTACTCTTGATCGGTACGTTGGGACTTAGAAAATATTCGGCCGTACGCGGCGCGTCTCGGCGCTTCGAACAGCTCCGGTGTCCCCATTATTTTCGATTTACGGCTAAAATAAATTTTTCTAATTTTTTTCAATTACATATTCTTGCTTAGATAACTTTTTTACATAGGGATTAAGCATTTAGAACGACATATTGTTTAAAATAATGGTACTTTACTCTTGTGATTTTTCGGTTTTTTTTGATTATTTGGAAAAATAAATTTTTGTAATTTTTTTAAATACGATATTCGTGATCAGTGAACGATTTCACATATGGATTAAGCATTTAGAATCGTGCGGAAGCGTTATTAAAAAAGTTTACTCGATGCGATGGGACTTTGAAAAGTTTGTGAAAATTTTCATATTGGGAAAAAATGTGTAATTTTTTGTCTAGTGTACGGTGGTGTAATTTATTTTAATGTTTACTATAAATTTTTTTTTCGTTCGTTCACGCGCTATGTTACAACAGCACGGCCGGGCGGTCTGTTGCCGCGGCGGTTTACACTCGTAAGCGCGCGTGCTATTCGGCCGGCGGCGCCGGCGTCCTTGCCGGCCGTTCGGTATCTATAAGAGATACACGGTCCGTGCGAGGCGGACGGAGCAGAGCGGGTTTTGGGCCAATTCTACGATCTCGGTCGAGAAGCTGTCTCAGAGCTCCTTCGGGGCTTCAGTCCTGACTGTTTCGTGCCGTTTACGTTACGGACTTTTCTCCACACAGCGTGGCCACGGGTCGGTGTCTTTGACCGAATGGCCCATATGTGGCAAGCCCTACGGGGTTGGTTACCCGTATGCACTTTGTATGTATACTCGTACTCACTGAGCAATCGACTCTTCTGTCCGAGCGATGGAAAAATTTTTTAAAATGCATCTGTAAGATTTGGAAGCAAATCGTACCAATTGAAAACTGTGGCTAAAATGAATAGCCCAGTGGAGAGAGAAAACTATCAAAAAACTGATTTTTTAAATCAAGAGGTGTCAGAAATCGAAATGCCTAGCGCGAGCGGAAGAACACGCTTTCTCGCCAGTCCAGCATGTGTCCTGTCCGTTCTTCCTCGGCTTGCCGATTTTGCCCAGATCAGAGGTTTCGTGCTTCCGGCGGTCAGAAGATCAGCGTGAGCGTACGCGCTTCCACGACTATGGCATCACCCATGTACTTTTTCCTTTGAATATATTTGAGTACATAAAAAATATTAAAACATATAGAGAGAACTGTGTCTTGGATCTTAAAAATTTGTCAATAGCGATGATATATTATTACTTAACTTGAAGTATTTGTACGTTTTAGCTGGGACGTACATTTATCTTACAAGATGTTAATAGCGAGACTCTTGAAGATAAAATTATCTTGTGATTTTATGAAGGCAAAGATAGAAACGTACGAAGCTGGCGTACGTAGAAAAATGTGATTTTACGATAGAACAAAAATATAATACGTACGTTTTTGGGCGTACGGTAAAATATCTGTATGGTAGAAAAATGAAA